>NW_016805433.1:2916461-2940319 GCF_001698545.2 Rhinopithecus bieti
AAAAAAAAAAAAAAAGAAAAGAAAAAGAAAAGTAAGAAAAGTAATTACATCTCTAGTCTTGATATGAATTAAGTTTGATTTTCTTTTCTTTTTTCTTTTTGCCAAAAAAAAACTTCACAGTGGTATATATTTTGTATCAGGAAGTGTATAATACCTGGTTGTCCTTTCTTTGTTTTCAAAACAAAAGCAACACTTTCCAATTATTATACTCATTTTTCAGGATTTGTGTGAAGATCAGTGATGGTGTATGGAAAGCATTTGGAAAAGGCCCAGCCATTTTTAAAAAAATTTAATTGCTCTTACTACTCTTATTTGGTTTTCCTAGTTAAAATTTTAGTTGTACTGTTGGTAGTTATAGAATGCTAAAAGGCCAGCAGAGTTGAAATTATCACCTCCTAACAAATAACTTATAATCTTCTGAAGACTGAAATTTGTACATAGTTTTTTCTGTGAAGTTTTGTGCCTGCTATTATATTGCTTTCATAGACAGTTTTTAATTTAGGATTATAGTTTGGTGCCTGTGGACATTTTTATTTCTGTATCTTATTTATCTTCAATTTTGTTTATTATGAGAACAGTCTGTTAACATATTAAAGGATTTATTCACCTTAGTGCCATTTTTTCTCTTTCCTCCATTCTTTGTTGTTTACGTATGTACTTTAAATGATTCTAATTCATAGTACTTATATACTGTATTTCGTTTTCTAAAAGAGTTAACGTATAATCTCTTTTCCATATTGTTTTATAGTCATAGTAGTCTTTTAAAGTGAAGTTATGCTTTGCCGTTGAGATTTGTCATATTTATGATTTCTTTGTTTTTTTGAGTTAAATGAAGAGTTATATTGGCCTTCAATGCTATTTAAGTTTTCTTTTTCTTGGAAGTGAGTACATGGATGTCTAAGTCTGCTTGGGCTGCTGTAACAAAATACTGTAGACTAGATGACTTAAACAACACATTTATTTTCTACGTTTCTGGGGGTTGGAAAGTCTGAGAGCAGGGTGCCAGCATGGTCAGGTTCCAGTGAGGGCCCTCTTCCTGGCTTGTACACAGGTATCATCTTGCTGAGTCCTCACATGGTGGAAACCGAGAGGGGAAACAAGCTCTTTTGTATCTCTTGTTATAAGGGCACTAATCCCAGCATGAGCACTCCATGACATGATTACCTCCCCAAGGCCCTATCTACACATGTCATCACATTGGGAATTGATTAGGATTTCAACATGTGAATCTTGGAGAAGGCACAAATACTGGAGATGACATAAATATTCAAGTTCATAGCAGTGAGGAATTGGCTTTTTATAAAATACCTGTTGTTTAAGGGCCATAATTTTCCGTTTGACTCTATGGATAGCTGCTACATTCTCTGTGAACTCCACCCTTATTCTTCCATTAGCCTTGGTTTCAGGGAAGAGGAATACTTTAGAAATGTGGAAAGAACAAAACAGTAAACTCTCCTTCCCTACTGCCCTTTAAATTTTGTTTTCCTCTACAAAATATAAAATAAGTTTATGGTTAATTTTGAGCAGATAATACAGGTTAACACAGTAGAAATAACAATTTCTTACTGGAAACTCTAGATAGGAACCAGGCTGGGCATGGTGGCTTATGCCTGTAATCCTATCACTTTGGGAAGCTGAGGCGGACAGATCACTTTGTCCCAGGAGTTAAAGACTAGCCGGGGAAACAGGGCAAGACCCTGTTCCTACAAAAAATACAAAAATTAATCAGGCGTGGTGGTATGCACCTGTAGTCGCAGCTACTTGGGAGGCTGAGGTAGGAGGATCACTTGAGCTCATTCATGGTGAGCTGAGATCATGCCATTGCACTCCAATCTGGGTGGCAGTGACATCTTACCTCTAAATAAATAAATAAAGATAGGAATTTGCTATATTTTAGTACTTTAAATACTATTGGCTTAGGACCTTGTCTATCTATTATATGTTTTAGTTCATTTTGTGTTGCTATAAAATAATACTTGAGGCTTGGTGATTTATAGAGAAAAGATTTGGTTTGTTTAGCTCATTATTCTTCAGGCTGTACAAGAAGCATGGCATTGACATCTGCTCAGCTTCTGGTGAGAGCTTTGGTGCCGTTCAGAAATGACAGAGAAGGTCAAAGGGAAAGCAGGCACATATGAAGAGATACCAAACGTAAAGGGTGTCCTGGCTTTATAGCAATCCACTTTACTGAGAACTGACTTATTCCCTTGAGAACTCATTCCATCTTCCTAGAGTAAGAACTCACTACTGAGAGAATGGCACCAAGATATTCATGAGGAATCTGTCCCCATGATCCTAAGGCCTCCCACTGGGGCCACCTGTCAACACCACTGCACTAGGGATCAGATTTCAAAATGAGATTTGGTAGGGACAGACAAACCATATCTAAACCATAGTACCATATGACTTTTTGTTTTCTCATTTTTTGGATTATATTGAAGCACCTTTTTTCTCTTTTAAAACTTTGAGTTCTAGAACTAGTTAATTCACGAGTTGTTCTTGTAGTCTAATTTACTTCAAAGATTAACCTATTAGAAGGAAAGACAGGTTCATTTATTCACAAATGAGATGAGATCATTAATTTTAAGTGACTCAATGTGAATAACCAGCACATCATGGAAGGGGATCGCAGCGTTATAATTGATTTCGTTCTAAATGGCACCAGATCAATTTGTTGTGTTTGAGGCAAGTTGATATGTCCTCAATTTGATCTCTAATTGTGTATTTCTAGACAGAAAAATTTTACTTTTTTTTCCCAATTATTTTATTATGGTAAAATAAATCATCTTAAATCATCTTAACCATTCTTCAATGTAAAGTTTATTGGTATTATGTATATTTATATTGTACAAACATCAGTATCATCCATTTCCAGAACTCTTTATCTTGCAGAATTGAAACTATATGTCCATTAAACAATAACTCTCCATTCTCCCCTCCTCCTGTCCCCTGGCGATCATTATTCTACTTTCTGTCTCTACAGTTTTGGCTATTGTAGAGACATCATAAAAGTGGAATCATAGAGTATTTACCTTTTTGTGACTGGCTTATTTCACTTAGCATAATGTCCTCAATGTCCATTCATGGTGTAGCATATGTCAGAATTTCCTTCCTTTTTTTTTTTTTTGAGACAGAGTCTCGCCCTGTCGCCCAGGCTGGAGTGCAGTGGCCGGATCTCAGCTCACTGCAAGCTCCGCCTCCCGGGTTTATGCCATTCTCCTGCCTCAGCCTCCCGAGTAGCTGGGACTACAGGTGCCTGCCACCTCGCCCAGCTAGTTTTTTTTTTTGTTAGTAGAGACGGGGTTTCACTGTGTTAGCCAGGATGGTCTCGATCTCCTGACCTTGTGATCCGCCTGTCTCGGCCTCTCCAAGTGCTGGGATTACAGGTTTGAGCCACCGCGCCTGGCCAGAATTTCCTTCCTTTAAAGGCTGAACAATATTCCATTGTATGTATATACCACATTTCGCTTATGCATTCACTTGTTTATGGGTTCCACATTTTAGTTACTGTAAATAATTCTGCTGTGAATATGGGTGTACAAATATCTCTTCAAGACTCTACTTTCAGTTCTTTTGTTTGCTTACCTAGAAGTGGAATTGCTGGATCATCTAGTAATTCTGTTCTTTAATCTTTTGGGGAACCGTCATACTCTTCCACGTGGCTGTACCATTTTACATTCCCACCTGCAGGGCACACAAGTTCCAGTTTCTCCACAGAGCATACATCACTTTTTAATACACTTATTTTGGTAGAGAGAAACATTAGTCTTTTTATTTATGTCCCTTTATAGTCACAATATGTTTGTATAATTAGGAATTGAATTTTGACTGTTGTGAAAACCCAAGGTGCGTGTTTTGAACAGTTGAGAGTATTATTATTCACACTATGCTGAGTGATGAGTTAGTGGGTGTAAGAAAGATTTGGACCCTGCTGTTGGATTCTTAAAATACAAGAAGTGCTTTTGGGAAGAAAATGGCTGGATAAATAAGGTGATGGAAATAAATACTTTGCTTTTTCTATCTGATACATTATTCTTTTGAGCACTTTCTTGTAGAGCAGAGGAATGTCAAAATTTTACCTGCTGAAATTGCTTCTCTTCCACAATACTTTAGAGTGTCATGGGAAGCAGCTACTGGGTGGACCCTTGATTGGTGGTTATTTTTCATTTTTATAAAGGCCTAATTAAAATAGCATATTTAAGTGTGAATTGTCAATCTAAAACACAGAAACTTGGATATAATAGGCCTGCTCCTATATTGACTTAATTTTTTTTTCTTTCATTCCTCCATCTTGTCACACTTTTCCCCATCATCTCATTATCACTAATGGAATATATTTACTATGCAATATGTAGTGCTAGTGGAAATAGAGAATATAGGAGTGACCTCCCACCTTATGACTTACTTGTATTCTCTGCTTGGGATGTGTTTCTTGCCATACTTTGTTTAGCTAACTGCCAGTTAACCTTTAGGTCTCAACTTAAACAACACTTCCTATGAGAAGCATCCTGTAACCTTATGTAAGGTCCATGGAGGTCATAAATCATGTGTGTGTTGTACACTTTGATTCTCCATAAAGTAATGTAGTGTTTGACACATACCAGGCTCACATTTTCATCATGTAGCCTTGGATCTAATGGGGGGAGGCAGATAGATAAATATTTAGAAATACAGTGTGACCAGTTCTGTACTAGAAGTACTTTGCATGCAAAGGAAGAAAGAACTGCGCTAGAGAAGAAATGGAATCCATATTCTCTTGTTTCTTTTTTTTTTTTTAAAGAACTAGTGTGATATCAATATACATTTTAAGTTCATTCATTCACTTAAAGGCATTTAGAGTATTTATGCAAATTTATAACAAAGCTTTCAAAACAATTAAGTTACCATTATTTTGGGTCTTGTAGCCTTTTATTCAAAGGTTATTTATTCAAAATATCTCTGGTCTCTGAGATATTTTATAGGAGGGTTTGTGGGAGGTAGGTGAGAGGGGAAACTGCTGTTCTTGTTTCTGGTGGTTTTACTAAATAAGCTTCTTCTGTGCTGATATGGTTTGGATGTTTGTACCCTCCAAATCTCATGTTGAAATGTGATTCCCAGTGTTGGAAGTGGAGTCTGGTAGAAAGTGATTGGATCACGGGGGCAGATTCCTCATGAATGGCTTAGCACCATCTCCTTGGTGATGAGTGAGTTCTTGCTCAGTTCATGCAGATTTGGTTGTTTAAAAGAGTCTGGGACATTCCCTCTAACCCCATTCCCTTACTCACCATGTGATATGCTGCTCCGCTTCGCCTTCCCCATGATGTAACCTTCCTGAGGCCCTCACCAAAAGCAGATGTGGTCACCATTCTTCCTGTACAGCCTGCGGAACCATGAGCCAAAACAAACATATTTTCTTTATAAATTACCCAGATTCAGATATGTATTTATAGCACTGCAAGAACAGTCTAATACAAAAAATTGGTACTGAGGAGTGGGGCGTTGCTGTAAAGATACCTGAAGATGTGGAAGTAGCTTTGGAACTGGGTAACGGGCTGTGATTGGAAGTGTTTGGTGGGCTCAGAAGAAGACAAGAAGATGAGGGAAAGTTTGGAATTTCTTAGAGACTGGATAAACGGTTGTGACCAAAATACTGATAGAAATATGGACAGTGAAGACTAGCCTGATGAGTTCTTAGATGGAAATGAGGAACTTGATGGGAAGTGGAGTAAAGGTCACCCTTCTGCACCCTAGCAAAGAGCTTGACTGCATTGTGGCCAAATCCTAGGGTTCTGTGGAAGGTCGAACTTAAGAGTGATGACTTAGGGTATCTGGTGGTAGATATTTCTCAGCATTCAAGGCATGGCTTGGCCGCTTCTAACAGCCTGTGATCAAGTACAGGAACAAAGAAATGACTTAAAGATGAAACTTATTTAAAAGGGTAGCAGAGCATAAAAATTTGGAAAATTTGGGGTTTGGCCCTGTGATAAAGAATCCAAGCAGCCAGTGGAGCAACCACTTGCTAGAGCGATTAGCATGACCAAAAGGGAGCCAAGTGCTAATATCTAAGACAATGGGAAAAAGACCTTGAAAGCCTTTTCCAGAGATCTTAGAAGCAGCCTCTCCTATCATAGGCCCAGAGGCCTAGAAGGGAAGAATGATTTCAGGGACCTGGCCCAGGGTGCCACCGTCCTGTTCAGCATCAGGACACTCCTCCCGTATCCTAGCTGCTCCAGCTCCAGCCCCAGTCTTGGCTCAAAGGGGCCCAGGTACAGCTTGGGCTGCTTCTCTGGAGGGTACAAGACATAAGCTTTAGTGGCTTCCACGTGGTGTTAAGAGGGCAAGTCCGAAGGACGCTTGGCAGCTTCCCCCTAGATTTCAGAGGATGTATGAGAAAGCCTGGGTGCCCAGGCTAAGCCTGCCTCAGGGGTAGAGCCCTCACAGAGATCCTCTATTAGGGCAACGTGGAGGGGAAATGTGGGGTTGGAGTTCCCACACAGCCCCTCTAGGGCACTGCCTAGTGGAACTATGGAAAGTGGTCCACCACCCTCCAGACCCCATAATGGTAGATCTACTGTTAACTTGTACCCTGAGCCTAGAAAAGCTGCAGGCACTCAGGTCCAACGTGTGAGAGCAGCCATGGGAGCTGTACCCTGCAAAGCCACAGGGGTGGAGCTGCCCAAGGCCTCGGGAGCCCACCCCTCATACAAGGTTGCCGGACATGAAGTCAAGGATTATATTGGAGTTTAAGGTTTAATGTCTGCCCTGCTGGGTTTTGGACTTGCTTGTGGCCTGTTGCCTCTTTCTTTTGGCCGATTAATACCTGAACCACCAATGTATCTTGTTTTGATGTATCAGGTTACTTGTTTTGATTTTACAGGCTCATAGGTAGAAGGAATTTGACTTGAGTCTTGGATGAGACTTTGGACTTTTGATTGAGTTGATGTTGATATGACTTAAAACTTTGGGGGACTATTGGGAAGGGATGATTGTATTTTGCAGTGTGAGTAGGACATGAGATTTGTGGCACCAGCAGAATGATACGGTTTAGATGTTTGTGCCCTCCACATTGTGATCTCCAATGTTGGAGGTAGGACCTAGTGGGCCAAACTGTATTCCCAAAGTGATTGTACTAACTTGCTACTCCCAGACATCACTGTGTGAGTTTTTATTCTTCTATGTTTACCAACCTTGGTATTGTAAGTCTTGTTAATTTCAGTCATTTTCGTGGGTTTGTACTAGCATCTCTATGGTTTCAGAGCGCTGTTTTATGTGCTTATTGGCCACGTGAGTATCCTTTTTTATGAAAAGCCTGTTCAAGTCTTTTCCTTACTTTTTCTATTGGGTGAGGACAACAGCCCTGTTCTGGTCACTCCGGAGGCTGACCAGTCTACGCACGGCTAAAGCTTGAGGAGACAACAAGCCCTGCTCTAGTCACACACTGGCAGCTGACTAGTCTACACATGGAAAATTATATAAAGAAAAGAGCCTGTTAAACTCTAGGAAAAAGGGGAAAAAAACACCCCAGCTTCAGCTTCAGCGTTTGCGGAGGTACTGAGAACCACTTTTTTTTTTTTTTCTCTCAGCCAGCTGTGCTTTATTGACAATGGGCCACTCAGGCCTTGACCGTGTACTTCCGCAGAGGGTACAGCCGCTCCTTCCGCTGCTGCGTCTTGGTCTTCAGGTTCTCCTCATGCTTGTTGAGCCGGTGGTGCATGGCGCGTGTCTTCTTAGGCCGCAGGTCCGGAGGCTTGTACTTCTTGCCCTTGTAGAATTTCCTGAAGTTTTCTTTCTGAGTCTGGTTAATAACTGTGAGAACACGGGCGATGGATTTGCAGATGACTCGTATCTTAGAGAGCTTGGAGGCCGCACCGCCTGTCACTTTGGCGACGCGCAGCTGGGACAGTTCCACCTTCAGGTCGTCCAGCTGTTTCAGCAACTCCTCCTCCTCCTTCCTGCGAAGATCTCCAGCCTTGATCTTGGCCATTGCTGCACAGCCTGAGAAGCACTTCTGCAGAGGCTAAGAGTTGGTAGAAAAAAGCAAGTAATATTAAAAAAGATTCCAGGAATGCTTCAAGGAGCTGACAAAAGCCTAAGTCAGTTTTATAAGAGACTCTATAAAGCATTCTGGCTTTACACCCCATTTAACCCTGAGGCTACTGAGAATCAATATATAGTCCTCGTGTCTCCCTAAGAGGCATTTATTTGCATAGCTTGAGCAAGACCAGATCTGAGACTGTGCACTTGACTATGTTGACTTCCTTCCTTGGCCTCTGGAGGCTCTGATCCTCCCCTTCAAGGTGAGACCTGGGGCTTGTTAGCTCCTGAATCTCTTTCTGAGAGGGTGTTGGCCTCGGTAAAGCGGGGTAGGCTGGGACATATGGAGAAAGAATTTCTATTATCTCTGGTGGCTCCTGCAAAACTGGCTTCTCTTGCTGTTTCTGGGACTCCCTTTTTAAACTCTGTGTCTGCTGGTGAAGCTGCTCTTTTACTTTTGGCTTTTTTGCAGTAAGCTGTTAAACAGGGCTAAATTTATGCTAGTTTTGTTTATATATAACCATGAGTCAATATAAAGGAATTTGATCTAGGTACGCTGGCTGTCCTCCGACCCCTGTCACCACCTTAAATACATGGCCAATTGTTCCTTCTCTATAGTTCCTTCAGTGGGCCATCCTACACCAAAAGAGGGCAGTTCTAATTCACACAGAGATCTTCACCTCTAAGGGGTTAACGTAACTTTATAATTTCCTGCAAAACATTTCTTAAGGTTCTGTAACATGCACTTTAATAGAGTAAGTTTTGATGATTTGATGCCTTTCCTTTTTTCTTTTTGAAATTTTTTAACACAGTTCCCAGCAGAGTGGGCTTACTTTGTGTCTGACCTATTTTCTCTTGAGACAAAACAACATTCACACTACAAGAAGGAAAGGGTAAAAGGTCACTCACTCATCTAATTTACACTAAATCAAAATAAAACTAAAACCAAAGTGTTGTTAAAGGCTCACCTGTTCGTCAAGCAATTTAAGCCAAGTCAAAATCAGAACCAAAACCAAACCATATGTCTTACTGATATATAAGAATTTTAAATAATCTGGTTATGTTTCTGTTATAACTGTGGCCACTGTCTTCCACACTGCTCTTTGCTTTTTCACTGGCTTTATGATGTCTTTTGATAAATGGAAGTCCCTTTTAATTAGTCAATCTCCTTATCAGTTTTTGTTCTTAACGGTTAGTGCTTTCTGTTTAAGAAATCGTTTCATACTCCAGGATCATTTGGATATTCTCCTATATCCTTTTAAAGTTGTGTTTTGCCTTTCATGTTTAGATATGTAATCCAACTGGACTTGGTTTCTGTGTATACTGTGAGGTAGAACTTTGTTTTTTTTCCTTTTATATGGATACTTAATTGACTTAGTTTATTGAAAGCATTATTTTCTTCCATTATCTATGCTAACTACTTCATAAATTCAAGTGTTCATACATATTGTACGTTTGTTTCTAGACTCTTTGTTCTTTTGATATTTGAATATATTTAGTCTGTATCATACTGTCTTCATTACTGTAGCTTTATACAAAGTCCTCCTATGTTATGCTTCTTTTTCAAAATCTATTGAGAGATACTCTGGACATTTATATTTATGTCTTAATTATAAAATCAGTATGTCTAGTTACCAAAATGTCTGTTGAGATTTTGATTTTAACTTTGCTGAATATATAAATTAATTTGAGAAAAATAGACATTAAAAAAATTCATTCTAGACCATAGTATATTGCTCTTTTATTTAGAACTTTAATTTTTTAATTAATATTTTATAGCTTTTTGTCTTGCAGAAGTTTTTCACATTTCTATTAGATTTATATCTAAGTATTTGATACTTTTTTGTTTAATTATAAATTTATCTTTAAAAAATCATTTTCTGACAGTCGCTGATATAGGAGTGTTGTTGATTTTTTTTTTTTTTTTTTTTTGTGGAGAAGGATTTCTCACTGTGTTGCCCAGGCTGGTCTCAAACTCCTGGGCTCAAGTGGTCCTGCCGCCTCTGCTTCCGTAAGTGCTGGAATTACGTGAGTCATTGCATATGCATGTGGTTGATTTTTGTATATTGACCTTTATATGCAGTAATCTTGCTATTCACACTTATTAATTCTAATAATTTGCATATCCTTTTGGATATTTTATGTAAAATTACATTATCTGTAGATATAGATAGCTTCCCACCCCCATTTTTAATCCTTATAGTTTTATTTTTTCTTATTGTATCACACTGGCTAAGATCTCTTGTATGAGGTTGAATGGAAATGTTAATAGGATACCTTGTCACAAAGAGAAAACTTTGAACATTTCACCACTAAGTGATGTGTTCTGTAGGTTTTGATTAGAGAGATTTCCTTCTATTCAGTTTGCTAAGAGTTTTTATCATAAGTGGGTATAAGTTGTATGAAATGTTTTTTCGTTGTCTATTACAATGAACATATAAACTTCTTTATTAAATGTACTCAGTTATATCGATTAATATATATGTTTTTTGAATGGATAAACCAAACCTGATATGATGATGCTCTGTTTTATATGTCACCGGATTTGGTCTTCATCTATTCTGTTGAGGATTTTGACTTTCAGCAATGAATTATAATTTCTCTGTCTTCAAACGTCCTTGTCTAGTTTTATATCACAGTTATATACTACTCGGGTAATGTTCCATACTTTTCACTTTCCTAGAAAAATCTGTGTAAGATTTCTATGTGTCCAGGGACACATAGAGGGGAACAACAGACACTGGGGCCTACCAGAGGGTGGAGGGTATGAGGAAGAAGAGGATCAGGAGTAATAAGTAATGGGTACTAGACTTAATACTAGAGTGACAAAATAATCTATACAGCAGACCTTCGTGACATGAGTTTACCTGTGTAACTAACCTGCACCTGAACTTAAAATAAGAGTTAAACAAATTTCTGGACTGGGCACGGTGGCTCACTCACGCTTGTAATCCCAGCACTTTGGGAGGCAGAGGCAGGTGGATCATGATGAGGTCAGGAGATGGAGACCACCTGATTAACATGGTGAAACCCTGTCTCTACTAAAAATACAATAAATTACCCAGGCGTGGTGGCAGACACCTGTAGTCCCAGCTACTCGGGAGGCTGAGGCAGGAGGATGGTGTGAACCCGGGAGACGGAACTTGCAGTGACCCGAAATCGCACCACTGCACACCAGCCTGGGAAACAGAGCAAGGCTCTGTCTCAAAAAAAAAAAAAAAAAAAAATTTCTATGTGTCTCCCACCCCTCTGCCCCCACTGTTGGGTTAAAATTCACTAATAAGGTACAATAATCTAGGACAGTAATTTTATTCTTTGGAAGGTTTTAAATTATGTATCCAGTAGGACTATTCTGATTTTGTTTCCTGTGGAAGTTTCCGTAAGTTGGATTTTTCTAGGATTTCTCAGTAAGTTGAATTTTACTAAAACTTTTCTAATAAATGTTCAAGTTTATTGGTATTGAGTTGTTTGTAATTCGCTTTTAGGATATTTTTAATGGCCAGAGGATTTGTTATGTTTCCTTCATCAACCATATTATTGGTTATTTATGCTATCTGTTTTTTTCTTTGTTAAATCTCACTTGGTATTCATTAATTGCAGTCTTTTCAAAGAACTAGCTTTTGGCATTTTCTCGTTTGTGTTTTAGTGTTCTTTGACATTTATTACTACTCTTTGTTTCCTTTCTTACTCTTTTGGGGTTTGCTGCTTTAGGGAAGCAAAGTTTTCCTCCACCCTCCTAGGGTCATATGCTTTTCTCTGGTTATAACGTCTGTCTTATGCCAGAAAAACAAAGACACAAAAAAGCAGTTAGAGCTGAATATTTATAATACTAGGAAGGACAAAGAGCATTAGATTGTGAAAATGTAACAAGAATATGGAGTTTCGACTAGAACAGTTAATTGTGGAGAAGAAGCTAGGAAGGTAAGATTAGTTTATTAAGGTTTATGTATGCAGATTTCTCTTAGTCTTGATTTTTCATCACTGGTGTTAAAAATGTCTTTCCTCTGGTATAGGGAGGGCACTTTTCACATGAGAGTTTCATCTCCTGCTTTCAGGAAGAAAAAGGAAGGTCAGAGTACCTTTAGCTCAAAATAATCAATATTCCATAGCAGTGTATTTTGGGGTGGCAGTCCTGAACTTCTCCACTGCTGTTTCAGATTTTTTGAAATGGATGATTAGCTGTTTGATTTTCCTGTCTTTTATAGCTATGCATTTTCTTTGCTTACCTCAGTTCTTACAGTATTTCATTATCATTTCACTAAAATTTTGATTTTGTTGATTGCCACTGTGATTACTTCTTCAATCCATGGATTATTTAGAAGTATATTTCTTAATTGTAAAACACATTGTTGGGGGGGTGGTCACCAAGATGGCTGACTAGAAGCAGCTAATATGTGTGGCTGTCACAGGGAGGAATGGAAGGGGTGAGTAAATAGTTGA
Organism: Rhinopithecus bieti; assembly: GCF_001698545.2. Classification (NCBI taxonomy): domain Eukaryota; kingdom Metazoa; phylum Chordata; class Mammalia; order Primates; family Cercopithecidae; genus Rhinopithecus; species Rhinopithecus bieti. Next base: position 2,928,915 of record NW_016805433.1, read on the forward strand.
ATCATTCAAGTACATGCATCAAGACTAATCAAGGAAATAACTCTACCCATGGAGAATGGAGAAAAGCAAGACAGGATGAAGGCCCACCCAGAAGCGACACAGAGGCAGGGAAACCTCCCCTGCTCAGGGAATTTGTTGAGGAAGGAACATAAACACTGAGATCACCCTAGAACTGCAGTGGGCAGCCCAGGAGTACAAAGCTGCAATCTATAGCCAGGACTCAAGGGAAGAGGAGCCTATGCTTTCAGAGCATTGAGAGGGAACATGACTGCAATTGTGAGGAAATTGTGGAGCCACACATCTGAGCAAGAGTCTGCCAACTGACCAGTACACCTAAGTGCCACCTGCTGGATCACACCCCACAACTTCAACACCAAAAATACCTCTCTCATGTACCCCCTCTGAAACCAAAGACAAGAAATCAGCTTCTATAAAATAAAGATCCTGCACAAAGCCTCGACCCTGTGAAAATGTCCTAAAGAGAAGTCTATTGACTACTTAATCTACACTGCAGTTAAAGGAACACCCATATGCAGAGATGAGAAAGAACCAACACAAGAACTCCAGTAACTCAAATGGCCAGAGTGTCCTGCAAGTGACTGTACCACTTCTGTAACAAGAATTCTTAATGAGACTGAACTGTCTGAAATGACAGAAGTAGAATTCAGAACATGGATAGGAATGAATATCATTGAGATTCAGGTGTACAGAAAAATCCAATCCAAGGAAACTAAGAATCACCATAAAACAATACAGGAATTGAAGGACAAAATTGCTGGTATAAAAAAGAACCTAATTAATTTGACAGAGCTGAATAACATAATGTAAGAATTTTACAGTGCAATCACTAGTATTAACAACAGAATAAACCATGCTGAAGAAAGAATCTCAGATCTTGAAGACTGGCTGTCTGAAATAAGATAGACAAAAATAAAAAAGAATAAAAAGGAATGAACAAAACCTCCGAGAAGTATGGGATTATGTAAAGAGGCTAAATCTATGAATCATTGGCATCTTTGAAAGGGAGGAAGAGAAAGCATATGACTTAGAGAACATATTTCAGGGTATTACCCATGAAAACTTCCCTAGCTTTGCTAGAGAGGCCAACAGTCAAATTCAGGAAATGCAGAGAACTCCTGAAAGACTCTACACAAGAAGATCATCCCCAAGATGCATAATCATCAGATTTTCCAAGATTGAAATGAAAGAAAAAATGTTAAAGGTAGGTCACCTGCAAAGGCAACCCCATCAGGCTAACAGCAGATCTCTCAGCTGAAACCCTACAAGCCAGAAGAGATTGAGGAGGGCCTACAACATTCTTAAAGAAAAAAATTCTTCAATAAAGAATTTCATTTCTAGCCGGCTCACTCCTGTAATCCCAGCACTTTAGGAGGCTGAGGTGGGTGGATCACAAGGTCAGGAGTTCAAGACCAGCCTGGCCAATACGGTGAAACCTGTCTCTACTAAAATTACAAAAAAAAAAAAAAAAAGATTAGCTGGCTGTGGTGGCAGGCAGCTGTAGTCCCAGCTACTCAGGCGGCTGAGGCAGGAGATTCACTTGAACCCAGGAGTGGAGGTTGCAGTGAGCCAAGTTCGCGCCACTGCATTCCAGCCTGGATGAAAGAGTGAGACTCTGTCTCAAAAAAAAAATCCTTTTCAGACAAGCAAATGTTGAGGGTGTTCGTTAACCATCAGGCCTGCCTTATGAGAGATCTTGAAAGGAGCACTAAATATAGAAAGGAAAGACCACTACCAGCTAATTCAAAAACACTCTTAAACACACAGACTAGTGACACTATAAGACAACCACGCAAACAAGCCAACATAACCAGCTAACAACAAAATGACAGGATCACATCCACACATATTAATATTAACCTTCAATCTAAACAGGTTAAATGCCTCACTTAAAAGTCACAGAGCAACAAACTGGATAAAAAAGCAAGACCCAGTAGTATGCTATCTTCAAGAGACTCATCTCACACGTAATGACACCCATAGGCTCAAAATAAAGGGATGGACGAGAATCTACCAAACAAACAGAAAACCAAATAATAAATAAATAAATAAATAAATAAATAAATAAATAAATAAAACAAGCCCAGGGCTTAGAATCCTAATTTCAGACAAAACAGACTTCAAACCAACGAAGATAAAAAAAAAAAAAAAAAAAAAAAAAGATTAAAGAAGGGCATTACTAGTAAAGGGTTTAATCGAGCAAAACCTAACTATCCTAAATATATATGCACCCGACACAGGAGCACCCAGATTTATCAAGCAAGTTTTTAGAGACCTACAGAAAGACGTAAACTCCCACACAATAATAGTGGGAGACTTCAACACTCCACTGACAGTATTAGACAAGTCATCAAGGCAGAAAATTAAAGATATTCAGGACCTGAACTCAACATTAGATCAAATGGGTCTGATAGGCCTCTATAGAACTTTGCACCTTAAAACAACAGAACGTACATTCTTCTCATCTCCACATGGAACGTACTCTAAAAGCAATCACATAATTGGATATAAAACAATCCTCAGCAAATGCAAATGAACCAAAAATCATACCAGACACACTCTTGGACCACAGTGCAATACAAATAGAAGTCAAGACTAAGAAAATTCTCAAAACCATGCAATTACATGGAGATTAAACAGCATGCTACTGAATGACTTTTGGGTAAGTAATGAAATTAAGGCAAAAAGCAGTAAGTTCTTTGAAACTAATGAGAACAAAAGTACAACATATAAGAATCTCTGGGACACAGCTAAGCCAGTGTCAAGAGGGAAATTCATAGCACTAAATGCCCACATTGAAAAGTTAGAAAGATATCAAATTAACAACTTAACACTACAATTGAAAAAATTAGACAAGCAAGAACAAATCAACCCCAAAGCTAGCAGAAGACAAAAAATAACCAAAATCAGAGCTAAACTGAAGGAAATTGAGACACAAAAACCCTTCAAAAGATCAATGAGTCCAGGAGTTGGTTTTTTGAAAAAATTAATAAAATAAGCCACTAGCTAGACTAATAAGGAAAGAGAGAATTTTTCAGCTTTCCTTTCAGTAGTAGCTTCCCATCTCATTCAGAGTAAAAAATTAAAGTCCTTCTGTTCTTTGAGGCTCCCTGTGATTTGTAGCTTAGTTACCTTTCTGTTCTCTTTGCTCACTTTGTTCCCTATTCCACTTGCCACAGTAGTCTCTTTGCTATTCTTTAGATATGCCACATGGTCCTGCTTCACAGTCTTTGTGCTTGCTGATTCCTTTTCTGCTTGGAAGGGTCTTCTAGTCATTTGGATTGCTCACCCCCTGATGTTACTGAGATCTTGACTCAGAGTCATTTCAGTGAAGCCTAAAGTCCTTTCTAGGCAATCCAATCTAAAATTTTACCTTGTTTTTGTGACATGTCAGACAACTCCTCCCTTCCTATTTTTTATTCTAGTATCTATTATAATACACAATATATTTTAATTGTTTAATTTAAAAAAATTATCAGGTCAGGTTCATCGAGGAAAATAAATTACTACTGGTACTTCAAGCAAAAAGAAAATTAATAAGGGGAATTAGATGGTGATAAATTTATTGGAAAAGCTGGAGGCATGGATATGGATGGCTATTCCTAGCCTTCAGGTTAGTCATTGCTGCTGATCATTGTACCTGCCTGTTGGTACTAACATGGGTAGCTGGCAGTAGAGTACTTGGTGATCACTATAAAGCCTCGTGTCTGTCAAAGCTTACTGCCATTGTAATTGCCCAATGGGTTCTTCTTGCCAACTGCCCAGATGAACCCAATTTATCAACACAGGGAAATTGCAAAAGAGAAAATATTTAATATACATAGAGCTGGTTAAATGAGAGACTGGAGTTTTATTATTACTCAGATCAGCCTCCTTTATTGGAGGCTAGGGTTTTTCAAGAATAATTTGGTGGGCAGGACGCTAGGGAATGGGGAATGCTGTGATTGGTCGGGGAGTGCAGTCATGCGGTATGGAAAAATAGTCCTCATGTACTGAGTCCACGCCTGGGTGAGAGCCACGAAAGGAGATCCAGGTGAGGCCACCCAGTCACCAGAAATGCAAAAGCCTGAAAAGACATCTCAAAAAGCCAGTCTTAGGTTCTATAGTAATGTTATTACAGGAGTAATTGAGGAAGTTGCAAATTTTGTGACCTCTGGAACAGTGGCTGGCTTCTTATTCAGGCCACTCATACTCCTAACCTTGTGACCTTTCATTAGTTTTACAAAGGCAGTTTACTTTTGGAAAGGGCTATCATAATCTATAAACTAAATTTCTCCCAAAGTTAGCTTGGCCTATGCCCAGGAATGACCAAGGGCAGTTTGGAGGCTAAAGGCAAGATGGAGTTGGTTAGGTCAGATCTCTTTCACTGTCATAATTTTCTCACTGTTAAAATTTTTGCAAAGGCAGTTTCGCTGGGAGAAGAAGAATGGTTTGGTTTATGTCTCTCTTCCACCTTCCAAATACTGTGAAAATGCATTGCATTGGCTGAATGTAAGTCACATCTACAATCCCCAAGGCAAAGACATTTGCAAAATGTAATTTCCATGCTTTTAGCTTCTATGATACAGAGGAGAGCACGGAATGAATGATAAAATAAATTTATTTATACCTATATTGATAAGATATGGATGTATACGTATATATTGGATTAGTCAGGGTTCTCTAGAAAAACAGTACCCACAGTATGTGGAGACATACACACACGCACACAAAATGGGGACTAGCAAGGATGACATTTGCAGGGTAGGTCAACAGGCTGGAAAACTACCACATTGCTGATGTTGCAGTCTTGAGTCTGAAGGCAGTCTGGAAGCAGAATTTCTTTTTCTTTTGAGGACCTCAGGTTTTTTCTTTTTTTCTTTTTATTTTTTGCCTTTAAGTGGTTGAATGAGATCTACCCACATATTGAGGGTAACCTGCTTTACTCAAAGTCTACTGATCTAAATGTTAAACACATCTAAAAAAAAAAAGTCTTCAGAGCAACATCTATACTGGTGATTAACCAAACAACTGAGTCTCATAGCTTAGCCAAATTGACACATAAAATGAACCATTATAGGCTACCCCTTGTTACATTGGCACCCACCATATCTCTTTAAAAACATACTTGTCATAAGCTGAATTGTATCCCCTTAAAATTCATATTGAAGTTTGGCATTCCAGCACTTCAGAATGTGACAGTATTTGGAGACAGAATCTTGAATGAGATAGTTAAGTTAAAATGAGGTCACTAGGGTGGGCCCTAGTTCAGTATGACAGGTCTCCTTGTAAGAAGAGGAAATTTGGATACAGACATGTACAGAGGGAAGACCATATGAAATCTCTGGAAGAAAATGGCCATCTACAAGCTAAGGAGAAAGGCCTCTGAAGAAACTAAACGTGCTGAAACCTTGATCTTGGACCTCTAGCCTCCAGACCTATGAGGAAATAATGTTCTATTGTTTAAGCCACCCAGTTTGTCGTATTTTATTATGGCAACCCTAGAAAATTAATACAATAGTTTATCTCCAAACAAAGACAATAACAAGGACATGCTTCCACCCAGTGGTACAACTGTCTTGCGTAAAATGTACTAACTTTTTCCCCAAAGAGAATGTAAAGTCCTTGGGTGATGTTCATTTTTCTTGTTATTCTGTAACTTAAATACTATAATATAGAGTTAACAATACTTAAATGCTGTGAAATAAAGTCAGTATATCTTATAAAGCAATAAGAGAGGAAAGAAAACAAAGATTTGATACACAAACATATTCATAAAAGAATAAGGAAGTAATAATCCCCAAAATTACAATTTTTGTGTCTGTAACTGATCACGTAATTGTGGCAGGTATTTATAACTACCTTCTTCCACTATCCCTTCTGTATTCATTTCCCCTCAGCAAGTACCTCAACTGGTCATGACTTTTGACCTGGTAGGATGACCCAAAGTTTCATTCCTGAAGAGTCTAGGCAATTACTAGTCCTGTCTAGATTGGATTGTTGTGATTTTCTATTGACTTTAATTACCGAACATGCGGTACTAAGAGATATCCCATTATAGCTCCTGTATTTCAGACATACTTTCCCGTACCTCTGTTGTAGAATAGCAGTCCAATTTCTCCATGGTAATTAGGTTCACTCACCTCACCCAGCCTAGTAACCCCCCATCTTTGCCTGCTGATTCAGAGGCATGGGGACCTTAAAGTGGCCAGATGGCAGTCTTAACTTCGAGTTCAGTGGAATTATTGCTGTGTCTCCTAGTGGAGGCATTCCGCTCTTTGGAGTAAGACTTCCAGACTGGCAAAGCACAAGGTTATGGGGACAAGATGCAAAAATTTTGTTAGTGGATCAATAGCGGTAATAGTGGATGATGTCACTTCCATTCCTCCCTCTCATTCTCAGAGCCATGAACCTTGACTATAGGAGAAAATGCACTGTATGTTGCATGTTGACCCAGAGCATATACAGCCTTCTGGCGATCCATGCTGCAGACTGTATGAATTGCTCCCTCACTGATGCTGTAATTGAGTTTTCAAAATGCCACCCTGCTATTCTGTCAAACCAGTTACTTCATGATGTTGGGGAACATGGTAAGGCCAGTGGATTCCCTGAGCGTGGATTCATTGCTGTACTACATTTGCTGTGAAATGAGTTTCTTCTTCCAAAGCAATGCTATATATGTTACTATGATGGTGGATAAGGCACTCTAAGTCTGTGGATGTTGGTTCAGGCAGAAGCATTGCATGCAGGGAAGATAAATTTATTCAGGTAGGAACAAAATGCTGCCCCTTCCATGATGGAAGCAGCTCAGCATAATCTACCTGCCACTGGGCAACTAGCTAATGATCCTGCACAGTGGTGCTGTATTTGGGACTTGGTGTTGATCTCTACCGCTAGTCAGTTGGGCACTCAGCAGTGGCTCTAGCCAGGTCAGCTTTGGTGAGTGGAAGTCCATGTTGCTGAGCCATGCATAACCTCCATCCCTGTCACCATGGCTACTTTGTTCTTGAGTCCATTGTGGAATGACAGAAGTGACTGGAGAAAGAGGCCTACTGGTATCACAGAATGGGTTCTCCTATTTACTTGATCATTAAAATACCTCTCTGCTAAGATCACCTGTGGTGAGTATTCACATGGGACACAAATATCTTCACTGTAAAGGCCCAGGTAGTAAATATTTCAGGCTTTGTGGACTACATATTGTCTCTGTCACGCATTCTCCTTTTCTTCTCTCCCCTCTCCTTTCTATTTTCCTTCTTTATAGACCTTTAAAAACATAAAAACCATTCTTAGATTATGTGCTATAGTTTGCTGACCCCCAGCTTACCTGTTAAAAAATGCCAGATTCATTTACGTGAAAATTGTATTGGGAAGGAATCCACATTTCCAGATAATAAGGGTTAAGGAAGGCACTGCATTTATTTTAATTATAAATTGGGATTTAAATCTAAGAAAACATTAATAAAGCACCCAAAGGTATTATAAACACACACACTTATGTATATGTATCTATGTGTGTGTGTGTGTGTGTGTGTGTGTGTGTGTATAAAGATACACCCACATATAGTTACTCAATAAATAATTACAAATCACCTAACATTTTATAAGTTTATTAACCAGTGTTGCTGTCACAAACTCAAATGCCTACAAGGGCCTGGCAGACAAAGGGGCATTTTTGGAGTGGCTAAGTACACAGTAGTAACTGAATTGCTTATACGTCAGTAAATTCAAACATTAACAGAATGACTTTGCCAAACGTTGTGAGGACTGAATGAAACATGGTTCCAAACATGTATATGGTCCCTGGGTAATCAGTTTTTATGATCACCTGTAAAAGCAGAGGCTTGTTTCTACCATCTATACTTTTAAGAAATTCTTTTTTTCTCTTACTCTGCTTGTAAGAAAAAAGAAAAAAAGAAAAAAGAAGGAAATTCTTTAAATCTCTCAGCTTGTAGTCCTTGAAGGAAGATTTGTACTTTAAAATTGATGGGCTCAACTCATTCAGGGCAATAAACTATAAAAGTATTGGGGAAAGTATAAAATGAATATGTTGTAATCCATGATTTTTAAAAATATAATCTTATAGGGAAGATAGGAACGTATGCAATTTTAACAGATTTATATAAACAAATTTTTAAAACTTAAAGTAAATAGTATTAAGTGATATATGAACTTTGGAAGTTAACGAATCAAGAGAATACTTCCAGTTAGGGGAAATCAAGGAAGGCTTCATGAAGAAGGTAATATATGACTTGGACTTCATTGGGTGGGTTGGGTTTGGTTTTGCAAAAGAAATATTCTCTAGAAGGAAGAATGCAGGCAAGGGCAGGGAAATATGAAGGCATAAGAATAGGATCTATGAAGACACTGATATATATGCAGAATAGCAAATAATTTTTCTGACATAAAGGCTCAGAGAAAGCAAATAATAACTGAGAAAGGCAAGTATAAGCAAAATGATTGTTACCCTCCAATGCCAAGGCAAGATTTGGACTTAAATCTTTAATAAGAACAGCTGAAGTTTTTGATATTAAGTTGACATGATCTCTTCTGTGCGTTAGATTAACCTAGGATAGAACCGATATAATATGTACGCATGAAGGCAGGGGCAAAGATAGAGGAAATGAATGCTTGAACATTCTTAAGAAATCTTCCAGAGCAGGTAAAGGATCATCGGAGGGTAGCTTAAGGCAACTAGGACAGAAAAGGGCCTTATTGAGAGTAAGGGAAACTTGAGCATTATGGGCAATGGAAGAACTAACAGGACAATTTCTTTTTTTTTGAGATGGAGTCTCGCTTTGCTACCCAGGCTGGAGTGCAGTGGCGCGATTTCTGCCCGCTGCAACCTCCGCTCCTGGGTCCAAGTGATTCTCCTACTTCAGCCTCCCGAGTAGCTGGGATTATAGCAGGGATTAGCCATCATGCCCGGCTAATGTTTTTATTTTTAGTGGAGACGGGGTTTCAACATTTTGGCCAAACTGGTCTCAAACTCCTGACCTCAGGTGATCTGCCCACCTCAGTCTCCCAAAGTGCTAGGATTACAGGCATGTGCCACTGCACCTGGCTGACAAATTATTGATATTGGAGTAAAGGCTTTTACTGGGCTGGGCACTTTGGTTCATGCCTGTAATCCCAGCTCTTTGGGAGGTCGAGGTGGAAGGATCACTTGAGCCTAGGGATTCAAGACCAGCCTGGGCAACATGGCTTAATACATGGCATCCTAATACAAGTTCTCTAGAGGGAGAGAACTAATAGGATATAGATACATAGATAGATAGATAGATATACAGATATATATGAGTTTATTAAGTATTAACTTACATGATCACAAGGTCCCACAATAGGCTGTCTGCAGGCTGAGGAGCATGGAGAGCCAGCCCGAGTCTCATATCTGAAGAACTTGGAGTCCAATGTTTAAGGGCAGGAAGCATCCAGCACTGGAGAAAGATGTAGGCTGGGAGGCTAGGCCAGTCTCCCCTTTCACGTTTTTCTGCCTGCCTGCCTTCGATGGCAGCTGATTAGATTGTGCCCACCAGATTAAGGCCTTTCCTAGCCCACTGACTGAGATGTTAATCTCCTTTGGCAACACCCTCACAGAAACACCCAAGATAAGTACTTCGCATCCCTCAATCCAATCAAGTTGACACTCAGTGTTAATCATCACAATGGCAAAACTTCATCTCTATAAAAGACAAAAAGCAATGAACTTAGTTGGGCATGGTGGTATGTGCCTGTAGTCCCAGCTAGTCTGGAGGTTGAGGTGAGATGATCACCTGAGCCTGGGAGATCAAGGCTGCAGTGAGCTGTGATGGCACCACTGCACTCTATTCTGGGTGACCCTGTCTCCAAAAAAAAAAAAAAAAAAAAAAAGGTGGGAAGGCTTTTATTACCATTAAGTGCCAGAGGGATTAGCTCAAAAGCATAGGTAGAAAACTTAGTTACAGAAAGGATGGTAGCTGATAGAGAAGAAATTCAAATGAGAGCTTTTAAAATTTCTGTGTTCAAAGCATTTGTACGTTTCTTTGTTTTAGAAAGGATTCTTATATAGATACTTTAAATCAGTTGTCAGGACTCAAATACTTACACAACTTGGACAGGTAGCAAAAATGAGTGAAACAGTGAAAATACAGATGCAAACATGGTGTAAGAGGTGGGTGCTTGCAGCTTGTGAAGTGGATGGCTGCTGCTCAGCTCTAATCAGTCATTGCTTAGGTGTTGCATCCATAGTTTCAAGGCAAACCCTAAATTAATACTGTTATGTACAGTTTTTGATTTTTTAAAATATTGGTTGTAAAAAGGACCAGAATCAGGAATCAGAGCTGGTTTCTGGACATTGTGTGACCTCTTCTTTATATAAGTAGACAGGATTTCCCCATATTGGCCAGGTTGGTCTCGAACTTATGACCTCAGGTGATCCGCCTGCCTGGGACTCCCAAAGTGCTAGGGTTACAGGTGTGAGCCACCATGTGTAGCCCATATACTGATTTTTAAAAAATCATTTGCCTGAGAATATCTATATGCCATTCATTGGCTAACAAACATTTATTGGGCATTTATCACATGCCAGCCACTGAAAATACATCCATATCCTTAAAATTGAATGATAAGGAAAGTGTTCACACAAAAACACTTGTTTTCTGTTGAAAAGTGTTGAAAGTGTTCAACAAAAACAGTCTATGTAAATTCATGTGCTCCTTAGTTAATATTTTGATATAAAATGCCCAATCCTAACACACTACTGCTTGTACAAGTTATGGAGAGAAGTATTACATAAGAGTCTTTTCTGTTATTGGAGAATCAAAAGAAACTCCTGTCTTAGCTATGCTTCTTTTGCCTCAAGTTACAAAGGTTCAGTAAAAAAGGACCGTACGCACTTAAGCCCTTACACAGCCTGCCTAGGCTCTAAGGGCACCAAAAGTCAGAAAAAGTTGTTTGGACAGAAGAAGGATAAAAACAACCACATAGAGAAAAATTCAGAAGAAGCTAATATTAAAACATACAGGGAACATACTGCTTCAGAAAGTGATAAAGTTAGTAGTGAGACACATGCTGAGCAAAGAAGCTACTTTTAGGATTTAGGTATAGGTCTAAGTGGAGCTAAACAAAGGAGAAAAACTGTGAGGGCAAGTTTTGGGGTCACTAGGAAAGACTGCTTTATTATGCATACAGATATGCTATTTACACATGTGGTATTAACCTGAAACACTATACTAGGAATTACCAAACTATGCCCTACTCCTATTTTTTTAAATACAGTTTATCAGGCTCATTTTGTTTATTCATTTTCTATTATTGCTTTCATGCTACAACATCAGAGTGAAGTAGTTGCAATAGAAATCCTATCATCTGCAAAGTCAAAAGTAAAATCTGTTTGCTGTATGGCCCTTTACAAAAAAAAAAAAAAAAAA
>NW_016805433.1:2940588-2951152 GCF_001698545.2 Rhinopithecus bieti
AAAAAAAAAAAAAAAAAAAAGTTTGCTGATCCCTAAGCTATACAGATATACTGCAACATCTATCTCCCTTTAGTTAAAAAAAATTGATAAAAGTGTTTCCTTACTTAGTTCATGTATAGTGGAATATGGGAACATATCACTGAAATATACATAACTGAGTCTCTTTTATCAGATACAAACACTTAAGGGTATTAAAACCTCAATATTCATGCTGTCTATTAAAAATGAAGGATGGGGCCAGGCGTGGTGGCTCATATCTGTAATCCCAGCACTTTGGGAGGCTGAAATGAGGACTGAGGCCAGGAGTTCAAGACCAGCCTGAACAACAAAGTGACACCCCATCTCTACACAATTTAAAAATATTAGCCAGGGCCGCGCACGGTGGCTCACGCCTGTAATCCCAACACTTTGGGAGGTTGAGGCGGATCACCTGAGGTCAGGAGTTTGAGACCAGCCTGGCCAGCATGGTGAAACCCCATCTCTACTAACAAAATATTAGCTGGGCGTGGTGGCAGGTTCCTGTAATCCCAGCTACTCGGGAGGCTGAGGCAGGAGAATCACTTGAACCCGGAAAGCGGAGGTTGCAGTGAGCTGAAATCATGCCATTGCACTCCAGCCTGGGCAACAAGAGTGAAACTCTGTCTCAAAAAAAAAAAAAACAAAAAAACAAACAAACAAACAAAAAAAACATTAGCCAGGTCTGGTGGTACATGTCTGCTGTGGTCTCAGCCATTCACAAGTCTGGGGCGAGAAGATTGCTTGCACGCAGGTGGTTGAGGTTGTAGTGAGCTGTGATTGTGCTGCTGCACTCCAGCCTGGGCGACAGCATAACCAAGACAGTGTCTCAAAAAAAAAAAAAAAAAAAAAAAAAATTACACAGCATTTATTCATCAATATGTTAGACAACTTAGGATCACCAGATAGTTGAGGAAAGCCAACAGCACAGAAGGGGAAGCATCAAGAAGAAGTAACAAATAACTTCAGAGGAAACAGAGAGGATTCCCTGGATAGAAGAGCACCAAACAGCAGAGCAGTTAAATTCCTGTGTAGTTAGAAAGATTCAAAAAAATACTACAGTCATGAAACAATAACAGACTAATGTGTAATTGGGCAATAAGAATGTGTCATTAAAAAAAGATGAAAGTTAAAAGTCATTGAATGGGCTAAGGAATAAAATGGTCCAAAGATGGTAAATTGGTAGAATTTGCAAGTTAGTGATCCGGGAAATAAAGTTGATAAGATACTTCAGGAAGTACCCAAAAATAAGTGGAACGTTAAATATCACATTGAAATCAAGAAAGATGGAGGTCCAACATTTTTCTAATACAAATTTTAGCGAGAAAGAACAGAGACTAGAAAGGAAGAAAGAGTTAACAAAAAAAGCAGAAGAAACTCTCCTGAACTGGAGAAAGATAGGTCTTCGACCAAAAAGAATTCTTTTAGAGCCAGCAGAATTAATCAAGATGAACCTTGCCTAGACAGATCCTTGTGTGATGTCATAACTAAATTCTTGGACAGTTTAATGGTGATGGAAGAGTAATAAGTAAATCATTCAGTGGTTTTTCTTGTTGTTTAACTGTGTAGGGTAGGTGTCATTGTCCTTTTCCTTTTATGAATGATTTTTCCAAGGTCCGGAGAGTAGAGACATAGTATCAGACTTGCATAATATTTTGGTATTCTTGTTTGATTATAGTTTTGTATTTTAAAATGCCGGTCATTTGGCAGCAGCAGACTTCAGTACTATGCAGTTTCCCCCAAATACTTTGGACTAGTCTAAACTACCACAGTACTTTGCCCAAATGTGTTATATAGCACTTGTACAGTAATTTATTTGCTAGACCTCTTTTATTGGACTGAATTCCTTTGGGAGGCATTTAGTAAAAATGTGTCAGATAATGCTGGGCTATTATATTGTTTACTGACCATGTTCTTCCTAATGTTGCTGAATTTGTATATTTTGCTAATGTCTTCTGCATATAACATACCGCTTATAGGAACTAGAAGATAACTGGTTTATAGAAAACTCAAGGAAATAGCTAGAATATTGAGGCAGGTAATACTAGTAATGACCTTTTTATTTTTAATTTAATTGGTTGACCCAAAATGAAATGAAATATGTTCTTGTTATCTGCTCTGCAGATATCCTTTCAGCCAACAAGTTGGAATAGAGAGAAGGCAGCTCTGTTGAGGCAGGTAACACTGGTAATGACCTTTTATTTTAATGTAATTAGTGGACCCTAAGCCTAAGAAGTTCTGAAATCCATCCTTTGATATCCACTCCCTGGTGGTCTGATTCAGTCTCATGGCTTTAAATGCCATCAATATGTTAATTCCCTGAATTTTATCTCCAGCTCAGATCTCTTTTTTGAGCCGCAAACTCTTAAATCCAGCCGCCTGCTTAACAGGTCCACACGAATATGGAATAGACATATCAAACTTAATATTCCTAAAACGAAACTTCTGATTTTTGGTTATCCTCTGGCTTGCTCTCCCAAAGAAGATAACCTTACTCCTGCTGCTGTGTTTCCCATGTCATTTAATGATCAACATCCTTCCAGTCATTTGAGCCAAAAATCTAGGTCATCTTGTATCTTTTCTCATTCCCACTCCATATTCAATTTTTCAGGAAATCCTGTTGCTTCTACCTTCAAAATTCATGTAGAATTCTTCTTCTCAGTATCTTTATGGCTCTCATCTTCATTCTTGCATCATATTCTCTCTTCTAGATAATGCAGTAACCTTTTAACCGAATTCCCAGTTTCTACCCTTCTCCCACTATAATTGTCAATACAGAGAAACTAAAAATCTCAGATCATGTTATTCCTTGCTCAGAACCCTCCAGTGGGTTCTCATATCACTTAGAGTAAAAGGCTAACATATGTCATATCCTACCACCCAGCCAGTGCCTAGAATGTAGCCATAGGATAGGGCCTTTTTCTACTAAAACCACTATAAAGTCTGAAAGAGATGATTACTCCATATAGTGAACAAACCTTAACACAATGCAATAAGAAATATTGAAAAAACAAGGAAACAGAACACCACCAAAGGAATGCAATAATTTTCCAATAATCAACCCTCCCCAAATGGAGATCTATGAATTGCCTGTCAAAGAAAAATCAGAATAATTATTTTAAGGAAGCTCAGTGAACTACAGGAGAACACAGACAACTCAATGAAATAAGAAAAGCAATACAAACAAAACTAGAAGTTTAACAGAGAGGTTGGAATAATTAAAAAGAACAGCGCAACAGAGACTGTTAACAGCAGAACTGATCAAGCATAAGAAAGAACTGATAAACTCAAACACTGGATATTTGAAAATATTTGATCAGAAAAGAAAAAGAATGAAAAGGAGTGAAAAGCCTACAGATTTAGGGACATCATCAAAAGAGCTAACATTTGTAGAATTCAAGGAGAATAGAGAGACACAGAAAGCTTATTTAAAGATTTAATGTCTGAAAACTTCTCTAATCTTGGAAAAGAGATAAACACCCAGACACAGGAATCTCAAAGGTCTCCAACTAGATTCAACCCAAAGAAGACATATCTAATCAAATTGTCAAAAGTCACAGAGAATTTTAAAAGCAGCAAGATAAAAAAGGATCCTCACATGCAAGGGAACTCCTTAAGCCTATCAGTGAATTTCTCAGCAGAAATTTTGCAGGTCTAGAGAGAATGGAATAATATATTTATTTAAAGTGCTGAAAGAAAAAAATTGTAAACCAAGAATACTTTATCTGACAAAGCTGTTCTTCAGAAATTAAGGAGGTATGAAGACTTTCCCAGAAAAGAAAAGCAGAGGGAGTTAACCACCACTAAACCTGCCTTACAAAAAAATGAAAGAGAATTCTTCAAACTGAAATGAAAGGATGCTAATTAGTAACATGAAAACATATAAATTATAAAACTCACTGGTAAAATGCTGTCATTGAGGATACTGCTAGAGCTCTTTCTGGTCTGTGAAGCAAATTTTGATTGGTCTAGAGCTTTGGTATAAAGCTTATACACACATTATGTTATTGGGGTCCTCTCAACAATCCTGTGAAATATGTAGAGCACGTAATATTCCCTATTTGCAAATGAGAAAACAAAGACTCAGAGAAGATAATGGACTTGCTCACAGTCATGCTGGTGGAAAATGATAGGGTGGCAGAGTGGAGATTCTACTCCAAATGCACTGCATCAGTGGTTTCCAACTATTTTGACTGCAACTTAGAGGAAGAAGTGCATTTTAAATTTTGACCCAAAATGTACACGTCTGCACGCACACACAATGAAAGCAAAAAAAAAGAAAAAAAAAAGAGATACATTCTGTAGCATCAGGGACTGGTTTTGTGACAGACACTTTTTGCACAGACCAGGAGGGTGGTGATGGTTTAAGGATGATTCAGGCTCATTTATACTTATTGTGTACCCTGTTTAATAATTATGCAACTCACCATAGTGTAGAACCAGTGGGAGACCTGGGCTTGTTTTCCTGCAGCTAGATGGTCCATCTTGAGGGTATGGGAGACAGTTACAGACCACCAGGCATTAGATTCCCATAAGGAGCAGATAACCTAGAATCTTTGTGTGCACAGTTCACAATAGGGTTCGTGCTCCTATGAGAATCTATTGCTGCCTCTCATCTGACAGGAGGCAGAGCTCAGGTGGTAATGCAAATGATGGGGATATACATCTGTATCCACCATCTGTAAATACAGATGAAGCTTCGCTCACCCACCTTTCACCTCCTGCTGTGTGGCCCAGGTCCTAACAGGCCACAGACTCATATCAATCTGTGGCCCAGGCATTGGGAACACCTGGACCAAATATGATCTACTTATACTTTGTTTCCTTACCTCTGTGGGGAAACATTTTCTGCTTTTCCCATCCTTCACATGTGTTCTAGCTACATTGCTTTCTTCCTATTCCTCAAACTTCTGCCTTAGGACCTTGGCACTGGCAGCTTCTTCTGACCTTCAGACTCTTCCCTCAGGTATCTGCATAGCTGATTTCCTTCCTACTTAAAATCATTGCTCACATGTCACCTTTTCAATGACACCTACTATGACCATCCTATTTAAAATTGTAACCCTTTAATCCCTGGGTAGTCTTAACCTGTTTTACTTTTTACCATAGCACTTAAACTATCTTCTAATACATAATTTATTAATTTATTATTTTTATTGGTTGTCTTCCCCTTCTAGAATATAAGCTCCATGAGGGCAGGGTTTGTTTGCTTTGCAAATTGATGTATTCATAGTGGTCAGTATAATACCTAGGAATAGATGGATCCCTAACATTGAATGGATAGGATGAAAAGATTAGTAAAATATTTTTTGAAGTAAAAGCTGCTTATGATGTTTTGTTATTTTGTTGTTAATATTGCAAATTTTTAGAGTATAATAATGCAATATTCAAATACAAATATCAGTGTGCGTCCCATAGACATAATTTTTATATCATCTGCTGTTTTGGATTCTTATTTATTCACTTAGATAATTGAGTTGACAGTATTAGTTAAGTGCAACAACTGTTAATGAAATGTCTACCATGAACTAGCACTGGAAACACAGATCAGTAAAATAGCCTCTGTCCTTGAAGAGAATTGGCTCATGGGAACAAGTAATTACAATATATTGTAATACATGTAGTCAAGGAAAGTTTATATGTTTCTAAATTGAAAGTCAGAGTAGTCTCTTGGCTATTCTTATTGATTATGTCAAAGGAACCAAATGCCAACCTTACAAAGTCCAATTAAATAATGTTTCACCAGCCTTTATATTTCAGTAAGGCCTTTTATACTTGTAGAAATAAGAAAACATTTTTGAAACTCCAAGAAAATGATTAGAAGTCTACTGATTTTATTGGTTTTGGCTTTGTTATCTCTTTGAAGGAATAATTGTTAGAGAGGTTATCAGAGACCTTTGAGTATTTATAGTTACTATGAGAGTTCAGGTTGTAGGTTTTGTTAATGAAAAAATCAGTCCTCTTGAACCCTGCCACTGTTTTATCAACTAAATTTATGTAGTATTCTAAATCTTTTTTTTTTTTTTCTTTTTGAAGCAGCGTATTTCCCTGACCCCTTCATGGGACTCATGACAGGGGTGCCTTACTCAGCCTGCTACTCTCCACTCCTCATGAGAGTGAGTGAGTGAGTGAGTGAACAAAGTGGGAACTGGAGTGCATAAGCACTGAAACTGGGTTGCCATTTTGGTGTCAGCAGGATCAAACTCCACTCACTTGGACCTGCTGTGTTCCACCTCTTACAGGAAGGAGTGTACAGGTGAGCAGGTGCAGGAGCCAGAGCGAGTGCTTTTTGGGCACTGGCAGGAGCGAACTCCGTGGAGGCTCTGTGGCAGTGTCCAGGCGGGGTGCCTGTGACTCCTGAAGCCCCAGAGGGCATATTACAGTGCTCTTTTAGCTCTGCTATCTGTGTATGGCTTAACTGTTAATAACAAATCAGTGGGCCCTCTGCCTTTTCACATGAGACGGCTGCCTTCCACCAATGAGGGCAAGGGGCCAGTGTGACAGCCTTTTGTATCTACACTTGTGGCTCCCAAGCTCTTGTCCAGTGTCCTTGGAAAAAATGAGGCTACATGAACAAATTGAAAGATGGTAAATGTGGGGGATTTTATTGTCATGAAAGTGGCTCTCAACGGGAAGGGGAGCTGAAAAGGGGATGGGGCAGGTAAGTAATCTTTCCCTGAAGCCTAGCCTTCTCCGACTGGATTCTTCTCTGAAGTTACACTATCAGGCTGTCCCTCTGAAGTCAAGCCGCTTCTCTCCAGTGTCCAGCCATATTCCCCAATGTCCAGCAGCTTCTCCTCTCTTAGGGCTGAGTCTGGGGTCTTCATAGGCATAAGATGGGGTGGGGCAGGACAAGGCCATGGGTGGTTTAGGAAAAGGCAACATTCGAACGGGAAAACAGGGATATAAGTTCTTGTTTTGGTCTGCCATTTCACGCTTTTCAGCTTGAGGGTGGGGCTTTTGCCAGGGACCCGCGCTTTTCTGCCTAGAATTTCTCTACCCCCGTCCCTGTCAATTTCAGCAGTGTTCACAGCATCTTCACCAGGAGTAGATTCTGTCTTCAGTAACCACTTTCTTTGTTCATCCATAAGAAATAAGTCCTCATTCATTCAAGTTTTATCTTGAGATTGCAGCCATTCAGTTACATCTTCAGACTCCACTTTTAATTCGAGTTCTCTTGCTGTTTTCACCACATCAGTAGTGACTTCCTGCACTGAGGTCTTGAAACCCATAAAGTCATCCATAAGGGTTGGAATCAACTTCTTCCAAATTCCTGCTAATGTTGGTATTTTGACCTCCTCCTGTGAATCACAAGTGTACTTAGTGACATTTAGAATGGTGAATCTTTTCCATAAGGTTTTCAAACTTTGCCCAGATCCATCAGAGGAATCACTATCTCTGGCAGCCTTATGGCCTTACTGAATGTATTTCTTAAATAAGAAGACATGAAAGTTAAAATTACTCCTTGATTCATGGGCTCCAGAATAGATGTCGTGTTAGCAGAGATGAAAACAACATTAATCTTTTCGTACATCTCCACCAGAACTTTTGGGTGAGCAAGTGCATTGTCAGTGAGTGGTAATATTTTGAAAGGAATATTGTTTCTAAGCAGTAGTCTCAACAGTGAGCTTAAAATATTAGTAAACCATGCTGTAAACAGATGTGCTATCATCCAGGCTTTGTTGTTTTATTTATAGTGCACAGGCAGAGTAGTTAAAGCATAATTCTTAAGGACCCTAGAATTTTTGGAATGGTAAATGAGCATTGGCTTCAACTTCAAGTCATCAGCTGCATTGGCCCCTAACGAGAGAGTCAGTTTGTCCTTTGCAGCTTTGAAGCCTGCCGTTGACTTCTCCTCTCTAGATATGAAAGTCCTTAATGGCATCTTCTAATAGAAGGCTATTTCGTCTATATTGAAAACCTGTTGTTTAGTGTAGCCATGTTCATCAATGATATTAGCTAGATCTTTTGGATAACTTAACTGTGGTTTCTCCAAGTAGCACTTGCTACTTTATCTTGCATTTTGATGTTATAGAGATGACTTCTTTCCTTAAACCTCATGAACAATCTCTGCTGGCTTCAAACTTCTCTTCTGCAGCTTTTTCACCTCTCTCAGCCTGTATAGAATTGAAGAGAGTTAGGGCCTTGCCTGTATAATTAGCCTGATCTTCTATCCAGACCACTCAAACTTGCTGTATATCAACAACAAGGCTGTTTTGCTTTCTTATCATTTGTGTGTTCATTGGAATAGGACTTTCAATTTCCTCCAAGAACTTTTACTTTGCATTCACGACATGGCTGTTTGGTGTAAGAGGCCATGCTTCTGGCTTTTGACATGCATTCCTCACTAAGCTTAATCATTTTTAGCTTTTGATTTAAAGTGAAATATGTGGCTCTTCCTTTTACTTGAACACTTAGAGGCCTTTGTAGTGTTATTAATTGGACTAATTTCAATATTATTGTATCTGATGGAATAGAGAAGAGCCAGGAGAAAGAGAAATGGGAGAATGGCAGATGGGTGGAGCAGTCAAAACCACATACATTTCAGTTAAGTTAGTTGTTTTATATGGCTGTAGTTTGTGGTGCCTCAAAATGATTACAATAGTAATATCAAGGATTACTGATCACAGATTGCTGTAACAGATATTTTAATGAAAAGGTTTGAAATATTTGAGAGTTACCAAATTATGGCACAGTGACACAAAGTGAGCACATGCTGTTGGAAAAGTGGTACTGATAGACTTGCTTGCTGCAAGGTTGTCACCAACTTTCATTTTGTAAAAAAGGCGGTATCTCTTTGTGCAGTAAAGCGAAGCACAATAAAACAAGGCATGCCTGTAGAAAAGTAATACGTATTCATGGTAAAAATGGAAATATACAGAAGAACAAAGAGTATCTTATTATATAATGTTCCATCACTCACATTTCCCACCTCATGTTGTGATCCTCTTTCCAGTTTAGTATATACAGATCTTCATTTTTAAAAATTACCTCATGATATTCTATTGTATGTCTGTAATATAATTTAAGGAAGCTTCTAGCCATCAACATTAAAGTTGTTTCTAGTTTTTTTCATCAAATTTATTACTTTGTTGGATTTGTTTATTTATATATTTCTGTGCATTTGTATATCTGTGGGAGAATTTCTAGTCTTGAAATTGCTGGGACATATTTTTAATTGTCCTCCAGAAAATTGTCCTGATTTGTATTCTCATAACAAAAGTACGTGAGAATATCTATTTCCCCACATTCTGTCCCATGATGCATTTTAGCATACTTTTTAGTTTTTACCAATGTAATACTAATTTATTTCATTAGTAGTACTTATTTCATAAGTAGATTTATGCATCCTTTCAAATTTTAGGCAATCTCATGTTTAACCTTGCTCTTACTATTTTTCTTCACTTGGAATATTTTTTTCTTCTTTCATTTTTCTCTGAACCTTTACCATTCTTCAAGCCCATATCAAAATTTGTTTGTTTTAATTATTGGATTTCTGAATAACCTCAGACTAAAATGATTTTTCCCTCCTAATAAACTCAGTGCTTTATTTCTACTTGTCACAATTTTATACCAGTCCTAATAAATATGATTTTTTAATTTTAGGATTTGCAGATTTACAGGATGGCTGCACATTAATGGAAAGAGAAGCATAAACCTATCTTCTTTCATTATGGAGGGAGGTTTGGCAGATGGAGAACCTGATCGAACTTCGGTGAGTAGTTCCAATATGACATAGTAGGATTCTATGATAGTAAGATTACTACAGATAGTAAGATTCATCTGTAACTGTGAAGTGTTTGATGTAAGCCAGGGTTTTGTTTTAAAATATATTAAAACAAACTTTTAAAAAAGTGTTTTTAAAATAATGCTTTAACTCCTTGAGAATTACAGATACCTTAAATGATATGAAAATTACAGATAGCTAGCCAGGCATGGTGGCTGATACCTGTAATCCTAGAACTTTGGGAGACTTGAGACGGGTGGATTACCTGAGCTCAGGAGTTCAAGACCAGCCTGGGCAACATGGCAAAACCCTGTCTCTACTAAAAATATAAAAATTAGCCAGATGTGGTGGCACATGCCTGTAGTCCCAGTTACTCGGGAGGCTGAGGCACGAGAATTGCTTGAACTCGGGAGGTGGAAGTTACAGTAAGCCAAGATAGCACCTCTGCACTCCAACCCGAGTGACAAAGTCAGACTGTCTCTTAAAAAAAAAAAAACAAAACGAAAATTACAGATAGCTTAAAGCTTGTTGGAGCACAACCCAGTTTTCTGAATTTCTACTCCACCCTCCTTCTCTTATTTTACCTATACTCCCAGCCATATAGTGAAGGACATACTGATAGAATCATTTGTTTTCTCCCAAAACCTTTGTCTTAAGTGAAATCAAGAGAATGTTAACATTTGAGGAAATTAAATGCCTCCAAATCTCAAATCACATGCAGCTATGAGTAATAGCGGGAATGAAACAGTTAAAATAATTAAGAGCAATTGCCATATATATTCTTTTTATAAAAATGTAAAGTTTTTTTTTTTTTTTTTTTTT
>NW_016805433.1:2951299-3025617 GCF_001698545.2 Rhinopithecus bieti
TTAGCCAGGATGGTCTCGATCTCCTGACCTCGTGATCCGCCCGTCTCGGCCTCCCAAAGTGCTGGGATTACAGGCTTGAGCCACCGCGCCTGGCAAAAATGTAAAGATTTAATAAACATTTCTGCCCTGTGATCATAATTGAATTATATTCTGAAATTAAACAAGTAGTGGGTAACAGGAAAAGTATACCTTACCCAATACATTTAAAAAAGAAATCACTAGTAGGATGGACTAAATGATGATGTGTCATTTTTTTCTCACTGTACAAAAAGATTTTACTCCAGAATAATTTCATTTTCAGTTATCTTATTGCATCTTGAGTGACTCCATTATATATTTATGTATAGATTCTTAGCAGTGTTTCTGTTACCTAAAGTAAAGGTGCCCCCTTCAGTAAAATGTAGTCAGCTGGTAGCTTTATCATTAGGTGGTGGATTGTTTAACAAATTTACATTGTTGGAATAAGGTAGAGCCCAACTTTTCTGTCTTTTATATTACTGTGGAATTGAGAGTCACTATTAGATTGAAGTGTTTGTGAATTTTAATTTAGTGAATGTCCTTTGTTCAGGCTCCAATATAGGAACAGTCTAATGATTGATAGCAAAATGCAGTTTTGCTGACTTGTATTAACTTAGTCTCAGCCTTTCTTGAATTTCTGATTCAGTCTTGTTTGGGGTTCTTAAATGATCAAAAAAAGTTAAACTTTAAAATAAGTTGTTAGTAGAGAAGAAAATGGGTGTGGAAATAACTTGGCTTATGAAGAAGGCTGTTGTCATGTTGATTTAAATGGAAAACGGATGGTAAGTTATTTTATTTTTACTATAATTTTAGAAGAAAAGTTAAGATTAAGCCTTGTTTGTAGAACTTACATTTACTTTATCATAAACTTAACCTTTTTTTTTTTTTTTTAAATCTAATGGACCGTCTTAGATTCTTTCAACTCAAATACTTTTGGTCTTCTAGTGATATCAAAAATATCAGTAGTAACTACAGTGGCTGTTTTTAAGTGTATGCTTTGTTAGACTGTCCTCACAACAGCTGTTAAAGGTAGATATTTGTTTATCCTCACTTTTTGAGGTAGGGAAATAGGCTCAGGGAAGTTAATTATCTTCTCTAAGACTTTACAGCTTAAGCGATAGAACTGAAATCTGTCTGTCTCTGAATACTTTACTACTAAGATGTTGACTAACATACCTATATTTTTGAATGGAGTGTCTTAAAATTTGTTGTTACCTTTCAAAGTATGTGTCCAAGTAAATGTTACTACATTTTATTACCAGACTCATTTGGTTAAAGTAATAAAGTTTTAGTCATTTCTGGAGTGCAGTGGCGTGATCTCTGCTCACCACAACCTCCGCCTCCCTGATTCAAGCGATTCTCCTACCTCGGCCTCCTGAGTAGCTGGGATTACAGGCATGTGCCACCATGCCTGGCTAATTTTTTGTATTTTTAGTAGAGATGGGGGTTTCTCTTTGTTGGTCAGGATGGTCTCAAACTCCCAACTTCAGGTGATTCATCTGCCTTGGCCTCTCAGAGTGCTGGGATTACAGGCGTGAGCCACTGCACCCAGCCTCAGTCATTTACTATTCCAAATTTTTTTGATATTGAGAAGTTAAAAGTTGTTTAAAAAGTAGTGAGAGGCCAGGCACGGTGGGTCACACCTGTAATCTCAGCACTTCAGGAGGCTGAGGCGAATGGATCACCTGAGGTCAGGAGTTTGAGACCAGCCTGGCCAACATGATGAAACCGTGCCTCTACTAAAAATACAAAAAAATTAGCCGGACGTGGTGGCAGGTGCCTGTAATCCCAGCTACTGAGGAGGCTGAGTCAGGAGAATCACTCGAATCCGCGAGGCAGAGGTTGCAGTGAGCCGAGATCACGCCACTGCACTCCAGCCCGGGCAACAAGAGCGAAACTCCGTCTCAAAAAAATAATAAAAAAAAAAAGTAGTGAGAACAGTTTTTTCTTATTCATTAGGTTCCTTCTGTGAAATATTTTAGCTAATTTTAGAGAAAGTAATACCGATAATTTCAGTGTAAACTACTGAAATATTCTGTATTTGAAACTAACATTGAGGTCCACTTTCGAGTTAGCTATAAAATAATTACCTTTGAACTGCTCGGTCTAAGCTAGTTACTGTTTAGATCTGGGAGAAGTGGATCAGAACATGAGCTCTGTAAGACATTTAGCTACATGTTAAAATCTGAGCCCTGTCACTTAGTTGTATGACCTGGGTAATAAATTCTCCAGGTTTCCAGTTTCCTTATAAATAGAGATAATTATAATATCTACCTCCCAAAGTTATTTTCAATATTGAGAAAATATGTCTATGAAGTGCCTATTACAGAGCTGCACATACTGTAAACATCCATTAAATAAAAGCAACTTTTTTTTGTTAATGTAACTATTAATATTAAGCCTTCTCTCCAAAAAGATAAATAATTAAAAGTCAGGAGAGGCCTGTGATGATTCGGTGATTGCTTCACACTAGAGTAGTTGGAGGAGCTTTCTTAAGAGGACATAAACTTTGAATTGCACATGAACGTAGGGATCATAGGATTGAAAATGAGCAAGGAAAGCATGCCAGATGAGAGAATAGTGAGAGGCAAGGCTAAATAGGGAATTAATTGTTCAGTTTATTCAGGGTATAATTAGTAAAAAAAAATTAAAGATAGAAGTAAGTGACTGATGTCTAGAGGAATAATGATGGATATGCCAGATAGAGACCAAATTTATGGAAGACTTTAGGTGCTAGACCAGGGATTTTGGACTTGATTCTGTAAGTAATGGTTTGCCATTGAGTATTTTAATGTAGATGAATCTGAAAGCAGGGTATAAAATTATTTGGAGGAATGAATATTAAGAGAATATTACAAGACCAGGCGCAGTGGCTCATGCCTGTAATCTCAGCACCTTGGGAGGCTGAGGCGTACGAGTCACCTGAGGTCAGGAGTTCAAAACCAGCCTAGCCAACATGGTGAAACCCCGTCTCTACTAAAAATACAAAAATTAGCCGGATGGGGTGGTGGGCACCTGTAATCCCAGCTACCCTGGAGGCTGAGGCATGAGAATTGTCTGAACCTGGGAGACTGAGGTTGCGGTGCACTGAGATCATGCATGCCATTGTACTCCAGCCTGGGCGACAAGAGTGAAATGCTGTCTCAAAAAGAAAAGAAAAGAAAAGAAAAAGACTATTATAGTGATCTTGGTGTGAGGTTGTGAAAAAAATCTGACTTTATTATTTTTGCTTTCCTTCTTGCACATAATACAATTTTTTTCTTTTTTGAGACAGAATCTCACTATGTTGCCCAGGTTGGAGTGCAGGGGCATGGTCTCGACTCACTGGAACCTCCATCTCCCTGATTCAAGAAGTTCGCCTCCTCAGCCTTCTGAGTAGCTGGGATTACAGGCGCACGCCACCACACCAGGCTAATTTTTTTGTATTTTTAGTGGAGATGGGATTTCACTATGTTGGCCAGACTGATCTCGAACTCCTGACCTCAGGCGATCCATCCGCCTTGGCCTCCCAAAGTGGTAGGATTACAGGCGTGAGCCACTGCGGCCGGCCAATACTATATTTATTTTTTTGAGATAGTCTCGCTCTGTCACCCAGGCTGGAGTGCAGTGGCACAATCTTGGCTCACTGCAAACTCTGCCTCCTGGGTTCAAGTGATTCTTCTGCCTCAGCCTCCTGAGTAGCTAGGACTGCGCCACCACACCCAGCTAATTTTTGTATTTTTAGTAGAGATAGGGTTTCACCATATTGGCCAGGCTGGTCTTGAACTCCTGACCTCGTGATCCACCCACCTCGGCCTCCCACCACCCGCCTCGGCCTCCCAAAGTGCTGGGATTACAGGCATGAGCCACTGTGTCCGGCCCAATGCTATGTATTTTTAAAACACATTTGCTCACTTGTTATTCTAGTTTTCTAGTTGCATATGGTTCTATTTTTCTGGCAGTGCTGTTTGCCTTAGATGGCAGGTACTAAAAAGTATAGATTAAATCTGTGTTTCTATATGTGGTACTTGTATGCCACAGAACATGAGAATACTTTTTAATGTATGTTTTAAACTATCTTTTGAAAGTTTACAGTTTTCACTCTAGAAATTAACTGCTCAAAATGCTTTAAAGAGTCAAATTCTTATGACTAGATTGAGGTAGACTAAAGAAGTGAAATACCTTTCTAGATTAAAGAAAATTGAATATGTTCCTCAGCCTAAGGATAGTCACTCTATCTTGTTTTTTTTTGTTTGTTTGTTTGTTTTGTTTTGTTTTTTTTTTTGTTTTTTGTTTTGTTTTGTTTTGTTTTGTTTTGAGACAGAGTTTTGCTCTTGTTGCCCAGGCTGGAGTCCAATGGCGTGATCTTGGCCCACTACAACCTCTTCCTTCTGGGTTCAAGCATTTCTTCTGCCCCAGGCTTCCAAGTATCTGGGATTACAGGCATGCACCACCACACCTGGTTAATTTTGTATTTTTAGTAGAGACGGGGTTTCTCCATGTTGGTCAGGCTGGTCTTGAACTCCTAACATCAGGTGATCCGCCCCGCCTCAGCCTCCCAAAGTGTTGGTGTTGGGATTACAGGCGTGAGCCACTGTGCTCGGCCTGTCTTTTGAAGTATTTCTGAAGTATTATTTCTTTTTTCTTTTGAAGCAAAGGAAACTGCTTCATATGTTTTATTAGAGGACAAAATCCTTTGTTGTATTAAAAATTGATTTTATAAATAGTTTTTTAGAAGAGAGCAACAATTTTAAAATATGTATGAATGTTTGTTGTGTGTATAAGGCTCCTCATTGAGAAAATCTTTAAGATTCTAATTCAGGTTGGGTACCTTGAATCCAAAAGCTTTCTGAAGTGGAAGGAACTGCACAAATGATTTAGTGCAGCAGTTCTTAGAATATAGTCAATGAGTGTCTTTGTGGAGACTCTAGAGATGATCCAACTTCCTGCAACTGATTTTTATATACTGGGTAAGTTATTGATAATTTAGATTTGGTGATCATAAGGTAAAATTGCTGTGTTATTAGAGTTTATTCAAAGCCTTAAATCATATTCTAAGAAGTCCAGCTATCTATAAAAATTAGCAACATTTTAGAGCTTGTGCACGCAAATTAATGGAATTACACCACTTTTTGCTACAGTAAGTATTATTTTGAGCGGGTCACAGTTTTAAATGTTGCTATTTTGTCCTGTTATAAATACTATGAGATTAACTTCATTATTATGATTATTGATTTAGTATATTATGTGGTGTTCGTGATAGCATCTTTCTAACAATAGTATTCACATTTTTTTTAGTTCTAAATTTTTTGTAGAGACAGGGTCTTACTCTGTTGCCCAGGCTGGACTGTAGTCGTGCGATCCTAGCTCACTGCAGCCTTGAATTCCTGGGCTTAAGTGATCCTCCCACCTCAGCCTCCAGAGTAGCTTGGACTACAAGCCTGCCCCACTCTGTCTGGCTAATTTCTAATTTATTTTTTATAGATGCAGGGTCTCGCTCTGTTTCCCAGGGCTGTAACAACAGTAGTTTTTTATGTACAACTTCCCAATAATTGGCCTCAAAAGCATTGGTGCATTCAAATTTAATGATAATTTATCCGTATGCCAATTACTAATCCTCTGAAAGTATTGTTGTACAATAGCACTTCTTTAAATTTTAACCGTTGGTCATTGTGCTCTTATCCTATTGCGACTGTAACAAATTGCCACAGATTTAGTGGCTCAAAACAACAAATTTGTTTTCTTAGCAGTTCTGGAAGTCAGAAATCTAAAAGCAAAGTGTTAGTGTTGTTTTCCTTCTGAAGACTCTGAGGGAAGAATCCATTTTCTTGCTTTTACTAGTATCTAGAGAATGCATTCATCTTTTTTGGCTCATGGATCCTTGTATCACTTCAACCTCTGGCTTTTGTTATCACATAACTACTGCTCATTTAGGCCCTCTTGTTTTCTCCTTATGAGGACACTTATGATTACATTGAGCTTGGTTACATAACCCACTCAGAAAATCAGTTAACTGCCCTATATCAAGGTCCTTAACCTAATCACATCTGCAGAACCCCTTTTACTAGAGAAGGTAACATTCACAGTTTCCAGGGATTAGAGTGTGGACATCTTTGGGAGGCCATTATTCTTTCCTCCAGAGCCAGTATTAACCTCTGGAGTAACCTAACCTATTGGAAGTGGGTCCTGTTGCTGGATAACCCAAAGTCTGTGGTCTGCCCAGGCATCTCACCTGAGAAGTTGCCAGCTAGACTGAAATCCTAAATAAAGAGAATTCTTAGGTTGCAGGAATCTCCTTATGTAAAGTAAAAATAACTGAAAATTTTAGTCACCAATTTATTACTTACATTCTTATTTTCTCATGTTAAAATAATTTCATCTTCCCAACAGCTGCTTGCTAACTCTAACAGTTTGTATTAATCATACATACAAGATTGTTAATAGAAGTTATTCTTGAACTGAAATGGAGTAGTAGAATGTATCCCAATGTTCCCATTACTCATCTTCAACAATTATCAACTTGGGTCGACATTGTTTCATCTACACTCCCACCTTCCTAAGCCAGAGTTTTTTTTAACAAATCTTAGATAAATCATTTTATTCATAAATATTTCCTGTCTGTATATATCTCTAGAATATAAAGACTTTAAAACTTTGATCATAAATACATTATTCCTAAAAATTAATAACTCTTTAGTCAGATAATTATTCAGTGCCTACACTTCCCTGGTTCTCTCAAATTCTTTTTTTTTTTTGAGACGGAGTTTCACTCTTGTTGCCCAGGCTGCAGTGCAATGGCGTGATCTTGGCTCAGTGCAACCTCTGCCTCCCAGGTTCAAGCAATTCTCCTGCCTCAGTCTCCCGAGTAGCTGGGATTACAGGCGTGCGCCACCATGCCCGGCTAATTTTTGTATTTTTAGTAGAGACAGGGTTTCTCCATGTTGGTTTTGCTGGTCTTAAACTCCCGACCTCAGGGGATCTGCCAGCCTCAGCCTCCCAAAGTGCTGGGATTACAGGGATGAGCCACTGTGCCTGGCCTCTCATATTCTTTTTATAGTAGGTTGTTGTGTTGGACTTAGTTGATAAGTCACAAGTCTTTTTGAATCTTTTAAATCTTTCCTATATCTGTTCTTAATTTTTACCTTTCAATTTATTGAAAAAACAAGATAGTTTATTCTGTGGAGTTTTCTACAATATGAGTTTTCCCCTCATGGTGATGTTTAGGGTGTTCATCAGTCCCTTATATTTCTTGCAAGTTGGTTGTTAGAATTAGAGGCTTGCACAGATTGAGGTTCAAATTTTTTTGACGATAATGATGTATAAATGGTGTTGTACATAACTGTCAGGAGGCACATAATGTCTCATTGTCTCTCTTTATGTGATAATAGCAACCATTGATGATCATTGCCTAGATCTGTTAGTTCAATAGGGGTATACATCAGAATTCTAATTGGGTTCAAAAAGTGGAGGCTGGAAAGAATGATTATGATTAGTCTGTACCTTTTGAGCAAGCAAACCAATCAACATACTTTTTTTAATACAGTAAAAAATTTTTTATTTTAATTTTTTAAAAAATTTTGTGTGCAAGTGGTGCGTAAATATATTTATGGGGTATATGTTTTGATACAGGCATGTATCACATGGAAGAGGGGTTATCCATCTCCTTAAGCTTTTATCCTTTGTGTTACAATCCAATTATACTCATTTAGTTATTTTAAAATGTACAGTCCAACCTACATTTTGTTTGGTATTTTGTCTTTTGCCACTTTATAGCTTTATTGAAACTTCTATTAAAGGGAGATATTTAGAAAAGGTCAAAATAATTTGATAGGTATACTTTGTTATACTGAGACAGAGTCTCACTCTGTCGCCCAGGCTGGAGTGCAATGGTGTGCTTCTGGGTTCACGCCATTCTCCTGCCTCAGCCTCCCGAGCAGTTGGGACTACAGGCGCCTGCCATCACACCCTGCTAATTTTTTGTATTTTTAGTAGAGACGGGGTTTCACCTTGTTAACCAGGATGGTCTCGATTTCCTGAACTTGTGATCTGCCCGCCTCGGCCTCCCAAAGTGCTGGGATTACAGGTGTGAGCCACTACGCCCAGCCTGTTATACTTTGTTTACATCTCCATTACTTTAACTTCTGAAAGTTTTGTTATGTTCTTCTTGCCTAAATATTTGTAATTGTTTGAACTTCCCAAGTGGGAAAATATTGGGCACTATTACCTATTGTGTGAGTACTAAAGATTCCATGTCATTATATCATTTTTTTTTTCTTACCTTATTAGATGGTTATTCTTGTTAGAGGCTTGAGTAATGTAAAAATCATTCAGGTATATAATTGGACTCTGTAGTAAATTTGGGGAACCTAGTTGGAGAAAGTGTCAACTTTTTAAAAGAAAAAGAAATAACCAGTGGCATACAGAATATAACAGCAGAATTCCCAGCCACACATCTTTTGTGTTTCTGTTATTCTTGGAGATGTTCTTAAAGTGGATTCCCAGGACTCTGGGACTCTCTAAGACCCTTTTAGAGAATCTGTGAGGGCTAAAAATTATTTTTTGTGTGTGATAATACCATGGTATTTGATATTATTTTTCTTTTTTTTCCTCATTAGGGCACAGTACAACTTTCCAGAGACCACATAAAACATGATGTCATTGCTCTGGTGGCTATTGGAGGGTATGCTTGTGAATTCTTTTTTTTTTAGATGGAGTCTTGCTCTGTTGCCTAGGCTGGAGTGCAGAGGCACGACCTCAGCTCACTGAAGCCTCTGCCTCCCAGGTTTAAGTAATTCTTCCACCTCAGCCTCCAGAGTAGCTGGGATTATAGGTGCACCACCCTGCCTGGCTAAGTTTTGTATTTTTAGTAGAGATGGAGTTTTACTGTATTGGCCAGGCTGATCCCAAACTCCTGACCTCAGGTGATCCACCTTCCTCGGCCTCCCAAAGTGCTGGGATTATAGGTGTGAGCCACTGCGCCCGCTGTGAATTCTTTTGTTTTCAGTTTTTTTTTTTTAGTTTAATTTTTTCTGAGGTATTTTTTTTAAAATAAGCTTTGTTTTAGAATAGTATTAGTTTTACAGAAAAATTGTAAAGATAATAGAGTTCCCATATATGTTGTACACCTCCCTTTCCCCTATTAAGAACATCTTATGTTAGTGTGGTACATTTGATACAATTGATGAACTCATGTTGATACATTATTAACAGAAATCCATACTTGATTCAGAATTATTTAGTTTTTACATAATGTCCTTTTTATGTTCCAGGATCCAGTTCAGGATGCCACATTACATTTAGTTCTCGTGTTTCCTTATGTTCTTCTTGGCTATGACTGTGTGTCAGACTTTCTTTGTTTTGAATGAACCTTGGACCGTTTTGAGGGCTGCTGGTCAGTTATTTTACGTAGCATCTCTGAACTGGAATTTGTTTGATATGTTTTTCGTGATTAGACTAAGTTTAATGGATTTTGAGAAGGAAGACCGCAGAGATAAAGTGCCGTTTTCATCACATCATACCAAGGGTATATTCTGTTAGCATAACTTATTTTTGTTGTTGACCATGATCATGTGGCTGAGGTAGTTAGTAAATTTCCCATTAAATTTTTTTTAATTCAGAAAATATTACTAGGCATAATCCATATATACCATAGCTCTTTGGAGTCTTCAACAGCTTCTGAGAGTATAAAGGAATCTCGAGACCCAAAAGTTTAAGTTGCTCATCTAAGCCTTAAGCAACTAACACTTTAAGAAAGAATAATCGACAGCTGCCTGATATGACAAAAGGAACCAAGAAGATGAGGTTTGGGGGTGGGAGAGTAGAAGAAATAATTGATAGGGCCTTTAAGAATAAGGGAGTGATACCAAGATAAACTCTGGCTTCTTTATGACTCTGCTTAGTGTTGAGACAGGACCTCTACCTTTCAGTAGTTTTTTGACTTTGTTTCTTTCTTTTCTCATTTGGTAACTTAACAGATATTTGTTGAATGTCTGCTTACTTTTCATTAATTTTAATATTTTGTCTGATTCATATCATTTGCAAATAATAGGTTTTTTCCCCTTTTTCTTCCATTCCTTATACAGTTGAGGCTGTGGTTTTATGAATGTATGTATGGCGGTGAGACTTGGGGAGTCTTTTCTAGACAAGTATTCATTCTGTGTAGGTTTTCAAAATTATTTAAAATTTAATATTCTGTTACTATATTTAAATCTGTTATGCCTTCCTTTTAAGCGTCTCTTATTTTGTGAATGTGGCACTTCTGTTTCATTCTTTCATCTTGCTTAACTTACGTATATTTTCCATCTTTTTTTTTTCCTGATGACTTCTTTTTGAATTCCTTGATTATTCTTCTAGCTTATTAATTTATTATAGGATCATATTCATTTTGCTGTTCGAGCCTACTATATTATATTTATCTATATTTTTATATCCAGTATTATCAGCTTTAAAAATATTTGCTTGTTCATGCTCTGTTTTATAATATCCTCCGTTATCTTTTAAACGTGTTTATTAAGTTTTTGATGAGTTTGGTTCACTGATTTTCTTTTCTTTGACCAAGATTGTTCAGTTTGTTGTCTTTCACAGCACTTGGGCTCCTTAGAATATTATTTTTGTTTGTGAGCTTATATTCTCTTAATAATATTCTTCTGGGAATATTAACTGCCTTGTCTGATACTGTCCTACATAGAAAGGTAAGAGCCCAGGGACTAGCTTTTGACTGTTTTGGTCAATCTAGAGAATACATATCTTAGGTTAGAGAATCTTTTTTATTAAAATCATAGCTTCCACCTCGTTACCCCAGTTGCTTATATATTCTGTTTCTTAGGGAACTTTTCTGTATCTCTGTTCTGGGCACACTTCTTATCCATAAACTGTCTCCTTAGTTGTAAACAGCCCATTTGAGAGAAAGCACAGTGGAAGGCAGTAGTCGGCCTCTCTGCCTGCATTTGGTATGTGTGTACTGTAACAGTACAGCATGTGTGTATGTGCACAGTTTAAAAGCAAAAATGCTTACTTAGGACTGTGTTTAATGCCTCTGTATGGAATTAAATCATGTTTTGTGCTCATAGTAAAAACAAGGTGTTCAATGATTAGAGAGAAAAGAGCATAGAAAGATGGCTAGCTTCCAACCCTTCCTCCTGTTCCCTTCTCCTGGCCTTTTCTTTATCCGTGATATTCCACTTTCTGCATCTCCAGGGATGGGTTCAGGGGCTAGGGTGGGGTGGGGACTTGTTACTTCACTAGTAATTCAGTTCTCACTTACAAAAGCAATTGGCTTCTTCTTTATTGACTTTGCATTCTCTGTGTATAGAGAGGCTGAAAGTGGACCAGAGATTTAAAAGAACAGCAGAACTGTTACACAGTTAGTTCATATTAAGATCTTTGTCAAATGTGATACACAGTTTAAAAATAAAAAATAGAACTATTAAGGAACCACCTGAAAAAACAGGCTGTGTCATTTACTCAGTGTAGACAGTGAAATTATGTAACAGGAGAATAGACAAAGCTATTTGTTTTGCTAACCTAGACTTTGGGAGGAGAACTGGCTTTAAAGACTTATTATTTCCTTCAGTACCCATAAATAATGCAACGACTCAGCTTTTAAACATATGATGGTTTTTTTAAAGTATTGTCATTTGCTCTTTCTCTCAAGTTTTAAGACATGCCAGAGCTTCTCATAAGCAGGATATAATTAAAGCTTAGACACCCACAGGTCCACATTTAACTCTTAATTAAAATGGTGTATGTTAAGAATCTTAAATTTAAGATTAAAATAAAAAAAATTTATGGGAGTCCCATAAAACCTCAGAAAGAAATGTGAAGGATTCAAATTTTAGCATATTGGATATATGTGAAGATAAAATTTGGTTAAAAGTCCAACCAAATCTCTACCTGTCTTTCTAGTGAAAATAGAACAATAAAGAGATTTTTATCCATACCTCAGCTTAGTAGGTTTTCATTAAGTTGTAATTGCTTCAGAAGTCACTGCTTCAGAAGTCAACTTAAGTTTAATAGGGTGAAAATAGCAGCAACAGAGCAAGAGCAAGCTTGAGGATTGGGTGATGAATTTATGTATGTATTTGTCTATGTACATATGTACCTATAGACATAAAATTTAATTTGGGGCTGGGTTGTAATGGCTCACGCCTGTAATCCTCACACTTTGGGAGGCTGAGGCAGGAGGATTGCTTGAGCCTGGGAGTTGAGGACTAGCCTGGGCAACATAGCAAGACCTTGTTTCTACAAATAATAAAACAAATTAGCCGGTCGTGGTGGCATGTGCCTGTGGTCCCAGCTACCCAAGAGGCTGAGGTGGGAGGATTGCTAAAGCCCTGGTGGTTGAGGCTGCAGTGAGCCAAGATCATGCCACTGCACTCCAGCTTGGGTGACAGAGTGAGACTCTGCCTCCCCTCCAGAAATTTAATATTATTTTTATACATATACACACAAAATTAAATTATATATATATATGTATGTGTATACATACACAAATGCATGTATATAAATTTATCCCCCCATCCTAAGCTTGCTCTTGCTCCAAAGCTGCTGTTTTCACCATATTAAACTTACGTTGATTTCTGAAGCAGTCACAAGTTAATGAAAACTTACTAAGTTGAGATATGGATAAAAATCCGTTCATTATTATACTGTCACTAGACAGACAAGTGGAGATTTGGTTAGACCTTAAATCAAAATATTTTTTTAAAAATTTATGTTTTTTAAATTTATTTTATTTTATTTAAACATTTATTGGGTTCAGCAAACTAACCTACCTTCATTAAGCACATTCTACACATAGTACCTTCCTAGGTTCATGCCTATACTGTGTTTAGAGCAGGTTTTATTTAGGTCTTATGGGTAAAACTGTTGGCTGCATTAGGGGAATTAGTAGAAAATAAAGCTAATAGAAATGAATAACAACTAATGTTTATTAAATTTCCACTGTGTGCCACTAGCTATTCAAAGTGCCTTGCCCATAAACTCATTTAATCTTAAAAATAACCCTATGAGTTAGATAGAATTATGAGGATACAGAGACAAGGACACACATCTGGTAAACAGCGGAGCTGGGATATATTTCGACTCCAGGGGCGAACCTTTAATCACTTTCCTATACTGCGTCTCTGTGAATCAGATCATATGGGGCCTTGAATACTACTTTTACTGTTTGGGATCTTTGTTGTTAACACAGTATCAAATTGTTGAAGATTTTGGAGCAGGGAACCAGCCTGTTCAGAGTTGTGGTTTAGGAATATCAGCATGGCAAAATTGTGGAGTGTTGGTGGGGCAACCAATTAAACGTTAGATATATCTGGGATGTTTTCAAAAACTGATGTACAGCTACATTCCTATTCAATTGAATTAGAATCTCAGAGGGTGAGTTGCATATATTAGTACCTTTTAAAGTTCGTTAGTTGATTTCGATGTGCAACTAAGGTTGAAAACCATAGAAATAGAGGTGGTTAGTTCAGGGAATAAGTTAGCATGCTCTTGTGAAATCTAGATAAAAGGCAATTAAAACTTCTGTGGTAGTGGCAGCAGAATAGAAAATATGTAAAAGGAATTAGAGATGCAAATCAGCAGGACCTGGTGATTGATTGGATGTGTAGTTTCAGGAAGATACTAAAGACCAATTTTACATATACTAAACGTAGAATCTTAAAAATGATGTTAAGATGGTGGTATCCTCATTTTACAGATGCAGAAACTGAGATAAAGGGAAATTATGTAGCTTTTCCTGAGCTATACAAGAAGTAGATGATGGAGTTAGGACTTGAACTCAGGCCTTTGCATATTGAATTACATTTTCTTTCTATAAGTTTTAGGGCATTAATGTGTTTAGCATTAATTCATACTGGATGAGATGACACTGTTATAGATGACCATATATGATGCAGAGGGGATCATAAGAGTCACTTAGTGGAGTTGAAAGGTCATTATCAAAAAAGTGTTTTTCGACGAGGTAATGCTTAACCTGAGTGTTGAAAGGAACTTAGGTATTTGCCTGGTGAAGGTGAGAATGGCGTTGTAGACAAAAGGAGCTGTGAGAGTAACAAGTAAATTGTTCAACAACATGGTATGTTTGAAGAAGTGAAAGTAATTATCAGTTTGTCACTTTTGTGATGTGTAGGATTCATGGGCGTTTGGAGGAATGCATGACGTAAGATTGACAAAATTGCGAAGAGCCGTGAAGATGGAGTTAAATGTTTTTCTCTCCAGTTTTGGTAGGCTGTGGGAGCCTACCAAGTCCAAAACCATTGAAGTGGTTCAACCATGTTGTTGAACAACTTTAGAAGGCTCTCTGTGATAACAGTATAAACTACTTAGGTGTAAGAAATTCAGGTGGCAGGTAGTAGCAGTAACTGGATGTGAGAAATAAAGGATAAATACGATAGACTATGTAGAACTTTAGGACCTTGTCCTGGACTTAATATTAGGAGTGGAGGAGAATATAGATGAGGAAAATAAAAGTGAAGGAGAAGTTTAGAGTGACTTAAAGGTTTCTCTGTTGTGTGATTTGGTGGGAGGTACCATTCATTAAGGGAGAAAATATAGGAAGAAGAGCAGGGGCAGAGAGAGGAAAGATGAAGTCAGTTTTCGATATGCTAAGTTTGAGATGTGTATCCAAGCGGAGGTGTACAGAGGCTTGATGTTCCGTACAGTTCGTCATTTAATCCTTTCTATAATACTGTAAGGTAGATGTTACTCTGTTTTTAAAAGATGAAGAAACCAAGGCTCTGAAAGAGTAATTTGCATAAAGTCAGTTAGCTAGACAGTAGGCAGCACTAGGATCTAAATGTAAATCTTCGAATTCTCTTATTGAAAGAAAGGGCTATTTTTTTGTTATAAATTCATCTATATTACACCTAGACTTTTAAGCATCTTTTAAGGTTTTTATATTCATTACCTAATATAATTTTTTGTATACATTGAAAAATATGTGATACATGATCTATTTTATTTAATCCAAAGCTTTATTTTCCTGTAACTATTAATAATTTTGACTTTTTTTATCTAGGCTGAATATTTTGACATTTGGGCACCATCTAGTTGCAGAGACATGAGGAACAGTTGCTAACTGCATTCTTATGTGTGGTAGATTGATGAGTCATGGGGGTTGACGTTTCCATGTTATTATTAGCAGTCTTGCCCGTGGCTTGATGCTGTGCAGTGTGATATACTAATCAGTGATTTGTTAGAAATGGAATAGAAATCTAGAAGGCATGAAGGTATTTTTTTGCAGCTCTTTTTTTTTTTTTGTAATTTTTTTTTTTTTTTAGTAGAGACGGGGTTTCACCGTGTTAGCCAGGATGGTCTACGATCTCCTGACCTCGTGATCCGCCCGTCTCGGCCTCCCAAAGTGCTGGGATTACAGGCTTGAGCCACCGCGCCCGGCCGCAGCTCTTATGTCTTAATTTAGATCTCAGTCATGATTTAATCTAGAATGTAGGCTCACATATCTCTATGTAAGAATGCAAAGAATTGGCCAAAATGAAATTTCAAGTAAGATGAGCTTTTATTTCAGATTGACAATTGAAATGTGTGAAACAGGTTATAAGATGAAGTATCAGACACTGAAATGTTTATGTATATGTCGGCTCGTATAACCAGTTCTCATATCACCTGGCATGATTGTGATGTGATAATATGGTTTCGGTTGTGCTATTTTATAACCTTTTCAGGCAACTGTGGCTGGTTAGGCCAGATTTAGAGGAAAATGTTAATGAAGTTAAAGCTCAGTGTTATGGCTTTAATTCTTTTAGTGGGCAGTAAACTTTTTCTGGTTTCTGAACCACAGAGTCCACCAGCAGTCTCACCAGATGCATGCCATTAGTTACAAGTGAAAATCATATTGGTTAATTTTGAGCTTCTCTTGTATGTGAAGATCTTGATAAAGGAGGTTGGATGAATCATGGCAAGAGACCACCAGTGCCAGAAGAAATATAATTCATGTTTCATTACCAAAAACTGATGGTGAATCTGTAACAGTGTTATTTTATACAGGACAGAACTATTTAAGGAAAAGAATGAGGGGATTCTTAGTGATGGAATTTGGGCTTATCAGATGGCCAGAGACTTTGTGCTAGTTATTAGGGCTATAATCACTAAGCCTCTTTTTTTTTTTTTTCTTTTCTTGTCTTTGTTCATTCAGTATTTGTTGAGTGTCCACAATGGTACCAGGCTCTGTTCTAGTTTTAAGGGATATAGCAGTGAACAAAATAGACAAAATTCCCACTCTAGTGGAGCTAACATTTGAGTAGAGAAAGAAAAAATATATAAATATGAACTGTGTTATGAGATGATTGCTGTGATGAAAAATAAAGCAGGGTAAGAAGGAGAGAGAGTAACAAAATAGGGGATGAGTGCTGTTTCCTGGGAATATTATGGAAGTATTCTGATGAAGTAGCTTTTGAGCAGAATCCTAAAGGAAGTTTTCTAGGCAGAAATAAGAACTAAGTGTAAAGCTTGCATATCTGTTGGGCAGACAGTGGTGGTTAGTCTGTAAGCAGTCGGGGTTGTGGGAAAGCGTGAGTGAAGGGTCTTTCCTCCTCCTCAGGAAGGTGGAGGTACAGGGTCAGTGTTCCTAGGAACACATGGAGCTCTGTGGGCTCTCCCCTGCAATCCGACTTGATAATAGAAGGAAGAGTGACAAGACAGATGGAATATCTATTTGTTATGCTTGCAGTGGGAGGTCAGGAAATCCATTATCAAGGATGTCATGCTTTATATAAGAAGAATGAATTCACCAGGAGAATCATTGGAATGGCCTTGAGGGGCTGCAGCTCAGGAGAGGGTAAGGTAGGAAACTGATTTGGGGAGTTAGTGGTGAACTGAGCTCTTTAAAAAATCAAGTCAATGGAATCACATGAGGAAATCATGTTGAATGGAAATGAGAGATTCTGGGATGCAGGGGAGCCAGAGAGAGGGAGGAGAAAGAGAAAATAGGTTGGAAACTAAGAAGGGGCAAAGTTTTCAGAAAAGGAGTGGTCAGCAGTGGCAAATGCTAGAGGAGTGGTCAGTGTTAGGTTGAGCTAGGGAATGGTAAGGTTGTGCTAGACCTGAGTTGTCTGATGGTGTAGCCACTTCCCACATGTTACTAATTTAAAGTTAACCTAATTAAATTAAAAATTGTTCCTTAGTTTTACTAGCCACATTTCAAGATTTCAATAGCTACATGTAGGTAGTAGCTACCCTGTTGGACATTACAGATATGCACTATTTCCATCGTTGTAGAAAGTTCTATTGTGACAGCACTGTACTAGACCATTATAATGGTGGAGAAAAGTTAAATAACAATTGAATTGTTTATTTATTTATATAACAAGAGAGACAATACTGTGAGATAATTATGCATTATCAAAGAATTCACATTAGAAAGTCAGAGTTGGAGAATGATAACTTCATCTTGAACGTAGGTAACAGAATTGGCAGTTTGAGCTCTCAAAGTGAGGGGTTTGTTGAGTGTCTGCTATGGTGCCAAGCTCTGTTCTAGTTTTAAAAGATGTAGCAGTGAACAAAATAGACAAAATTCCCACTCCAGTGGAGCTAACATTTGAGTGGAGAAAGACAGAAAATACATATAAAAATTTCAAGCTGTTGAGTAGGGAAGCAAAAAGAAAGTAGGGAGAAAATTACAGATCA
Organism: Rhinopithecus bieti; assembly: GCF_001698545.2. Lineage (NCBI taxonomy): Eukaryota > Metazoa > Chordata > Mammalia > Primates > Cercopithecidae > Rhinopithecus > Rhinopithecus bieti. Next base: position 2,968,940 of record NW_016805433.1, read on the forward strand.
CTTTAAGCAATCAGTTTTACTAGGCAGAATTTTAGCTAAGTAGAGTTTGAGTTAAGTGGAGATGTTAGACTGTCTCGTAGAAAATCATTATTTCTGTGGGATGGATAGTTGGACCAAATTGTAAAATATTTTAATTATGAGTGTTGGGGGCTTATTTTTAAAAGAATAGCATGCCACCAGACTTTCTTTAGTGGAGGAGAAATGAGGCCAGAGTGACTGCCTAGAAAATTAAGTTGGTAAATTAATCACTTTTTTCTGGGTCCTTTCTTAGTCTTTCTCATTTGTTTTAATAATAAGTAATTCTGCCTTATGTCTATATACTGATTTTCAAAACAAATTTATATAGAATACTCATGTAAACTATTAAGCCTCATAACAATTCTAGAAATGTGTAAGGTTTAATAATTAGTGCATTTACAAAGGAGAAAAAGAAACCTCACAGAAAGAAGTTAAGTGGCATGCTAATGATGGGATAGCTTGAAGAATGAATAATGTTGGGTAGACTGGAGATCACTTATGTTAGTGTTGAATAAACCGTAATACACACTGTCTTCTATGTGTGGTGATCTTGGCAGTAGGGACTATGTTTTTATCATGTTTTTTAATTCTGGTATGTAGCATAGTAAATGAATGAGTGGGCTGAGACTGCATGCAGGGACATCTACTGAAAGGGAGATGCAGAACTTGACACATAAGGTGATGTGGGTCTGACATGGGGGCACTAATGGGAAGTGAAAAAAAAAGACTGAATGTGAAATAGGCACCATAGAGGCAAAAAAGTCAGAATTTAATAATTTAATCAGATGTTGGGGGAAATGTCTCAGATGAATCAAGGGTTTATGCCTGTTTGAAAGAAAGATGGGCAAATCAGCATGGAAGCTGGTTTCTGAGAGAAAGCTGACTACTATCTCTGATACAAAGTTGTAAAGCCCTTCCTTTGTTAACATAATTTTAGAACTAGAAGGATATGCAATAATGTCCAAACATATACATAGAAATGTTTTGAAGTTTTGGAGATATGCTAGGTATGAAGAAGAAACTAGGAAGTTATCTGAATATAGGTAATAATGGGCCTTGAGCATCAATGGAACCTGCAGGAAAAGAGCAGGTAGAGGAGGAACAACAAATAGTTGAGATTGAGCACTGGTAATGGCCATTCACTTATTGACTGGGAGGACTAAGTGTGGAGGCAGGAAAATAGAAGAGAAGCCAGAGCAGAGGAGTATTCTTAGAAACCAAAAGAGGCTTACATGAGAAGACTGATAGACTTAAATATATAAAGGAAGGATATAAAGTGTGAAAAACTACCAGGCCAATGCCAGAGAAGACTCCACAGGTTGACAAATTGGCTGTAATTTCCTGATGACTCAGGATGAAAAAAAAATTTTTTTTTTTTTTTTTTTTTGGAGGCGATTTTTTGTTCTTGTCCAGGCTGGAGTCCAATGGCACAATCTTGGCTCACTGCAACCTCCATCCCCCCGGGTTCAAGCGATTCTCCTGCCTCAGCCTCCCAAGTAGCTGGGATTACAGGCGCCCACCACCACGCTCGGCTAATTTTTTGTATTTTTAGTAGAGATGACATTTCACCATGTTGGCCAGGCTGGTCTTGAACTCCTGACCTCAAATGATCCGCCTGCCTCAGCCTCCCAAAGTGCTGGGATTACAGGCATTAGCCACCACGCCCAGCCTAGAAAAAGATTTTTAAAAAAGGATTTAATTTTCAGTGTAGAAGTAATTTTGAAAAATAGCTATTACTTAAAAGGTTATTGCACCACTTAATTCATTTGATAAATTCTGGGTGCTCGCTAGATTCAGATTTAAGTATATGAGATTAAATCACTCCTGAGAAAATTTGTTTTCTTTTTAGATATTGCCATATTCAGAAGTTGCTGAAGTTCAAGAGACAGTGAGTAATATGTGGTGCTGTGTGCGATATGTTAACATTTTTTTGTCTTTTTAGGATTTCAAGTTGGATTCTTAAAATACACTTCCCACTATACTTAATCACAGATAATTATGTCATAATAAGAAATAAGCTAGTGTAGATTGAAAAATATCAGTTAAACACTGTTTATATTTTTTCCAAAATGTAAGTAAGTTCTTTTTTTGACTGTAAAAATAATGCATACTAGTGTACCATATTTAAACAATACAGAAAAATATGAGTAAAATCCTACCTCCTAAAGTTAACTACTGTTGATATTTTGGTGGCATCTTTCCTAAGTTTGTGTATGTATAAGAAAATTTATAAAGGTAGGGTCATATCATACAAGCTTCTTTATAACCTACTTTTAAAAGCTGGTATATAATGCATGATTTTTAGTAGGTGAAGAATAAACTTTTTTTTTTTTTTTGGGCGGGGACAGAGTCTTGCTCTTTAGCCCAGGAGTGCAGTGGTGTGATCTCGGCTTACTGCTACCTTCACCTCCCGGGTTCAATCTATTTTCCTGCCTTAGCCTCCAGAGTATCTGGGATTACAGGTGCGTACCACCACGCCTGGCAAATTTTTGTATTTTTAATAGGGCAGGGTTTCACCATGTTGGCCAGACTGGTCTCAAACTCTTGACCTCAAGTGATCCTCATGTCTTGGCCTCCCAAAGTGCTGGGATTACAGTTGTGAGCCACTGCACCTGGCTGGAAAAAGAAACTTTAATGACTTCATGCTATTTCATTGTGTGAAGGTATTTTATTACCCTGTTTAAAACAGGTTACTTCTTTAGATTACTGTAAATGGTGTTGTGGTAAATATCCATGGACACATTTTTTGGTTTTTTTTTGAGACGGTGTCTCGCTCTGTTGCCCAGGCTGGAGTGCAGTGGCACTATCTCGGCTCACTGCAAGCTCCGCCTCCCAGGTTCACGCCATTCTCCTGCCTCAACCTCCCGAGTAGCTGGGACTACAGGTGCCCGCCACCACACCCAGCTAATTTTTTGTATTTCTAGTAGAGACGGGGTTTCACCGTGTTAGCCGGGAAAGTCTCGATCTCCTGACCTCGTGATCTGCCTGCCTCAGCCTCCCAAAGTCCTGGGATTACAGGCATGAGCCACCGCGCCCAGCCGGACACATCTCTTTGAACATTTTGTATGATCCCCTTATTAATATTCCTAGAAGGGGAATTGCTGGATCAAAAGTGCATTTAGGTTATTTTTAAATATCTGCTTGGCAGGCCAGATCGTATTCTTTATCCAACAGTGAAAAGCTGTAGTTCCGAGACAAATACTCCTTTAAAATCTCTCGCATGAAACTCAGGGGTAAAATGTGCACAAGTATGTTTTGCAGATGATTACAGGAATATTAAAAATTCAGCCAAGTGTAGAGTGATGACTCCTGTTAAAAGAACAGACAGTTCTCAGCTGCACAATATAGCTCTCTCTGAAGTTTCTTATTCTAAGGGCTTATGATAATGCTAAATAGAGCACTCTTCAGATATTTTGTGTACTCTTTCTGAATTGTAGTTTCTCAGAGCCAGCTGCAGCAGAATTGCTTCTGTAACAACTTGATCAACTTTATTGGGTGAAGAGGTGCCACCAGCTACATCAGTGCTTGATGAGCTCTTTGTCATGAGTCAGATGAGTTAAATCAAGCCATGATGTATATTAAGAGGAAAGTGCTGTGCCAAAGGGAATGGAATCAAAGCTATAGATTGCGTGGGATTACTTCTTTAGTAGGGTGGCCTTCCATCGTGGTTTGAGACTGAGAAGTTTCCCAGGCCCTAAAGGTTGTGTGTTTACTGCTAATTATAGATGAGGTGGCAAATATTTAGACATACAATAAAATACAATCACATTTTTTTGCATAGTGCACTATTTCTGAGATTTATAGACTAAAATTAGTAAATATTTGGGTAATGGCTATAAATATTTCATGCTTTTAAATACTTTGGTAATATGTCTGAAACTTTTATTATCAATATAGTTACCAATATATCTTATCGATATACTTATAACAAAATTAGTGAGATAACTGGACATTGTCTGTGGGATAATGGTAAACATAAGTTACTGAAATAGAGTCAATTAGAGAAACCATTTCTTTTTAGAGACAGGGTCTCCCTATGTTGCTCAGGCTGGAGTGCAGTGGCTATTCACAGGTGCGATCATGGATCATGGTACACTGCAGCCTTGAACTCCTGGGCTCAAGCAATCCTCCTGCCTCAGTCTCCCAGGTAGTTGGGGCTACAAGGCGCCCATGATGACCTTTTTCTGAATAAACTGAGAAGCTGTTCTTGGATTCTCTGAGATTCTAGCTTTATTTAGGTTCTTTAACAAAAACCAAGAAGAACGCCTAGCATTTTACTTTTTAAATATTGTACAAGGCAATTGTGTAGAGTGGCTCCACAACAGTAATTTCACATTGTTTTTATTCGTGTGATATGCAACATGGTACTGTACGAATTTGACCCAGGTCCTCGAAGTGGTAAGAATAAGAAATTAGTAGGGGGCAGTTTAGCCATGTGCAGAAGACTTCAGTGATGTATATGTTACTTTGTAAATTTGATATGTAATCCTCAGTTACTTATATCCTGTTTCCCATTGGCATCACTTACAAGCAACTCTGGAAGGATGATTTCGCTTAACTCCTAGTTTAGTGCTTTTGTATCCATATCCTTTTGAGGAAGGTTTCTGAAGCCATGTTTATTTTTCATTGTGTTTCAGCTTTGCATTTACAGTGTTCGAGTGTGATTCTTAGTTGTGTTGTTCATTATAATATATGTTTTTCTAGGGCCTGTTCTTTTATCCTATGGCATTTTCCAATCTCTTATGATTAAGCCATTCAGGTCATATATCATAACTCTCATACTTATCATAATTTATATTTTTCTTACCAGCCTGAACCTTTCCCTGTACAGATTTGTATATCCAACTGCTTACTTGACATTTCCACTTGGATGAATGTCTGGCATGCATTTCAAACTTAATTTGACCCAAACTGAGCTCCTTATATTTCTCACTGTAAACTAGCTGCTCTCACTATCTTTTCTGTCTCAGATAATGGCAGTCCCATCCTTCCAGGTGCTCAAACCCCAACACTTGACATTACTTTGTTCCTGCCTTTTTTTCTCTCATCTCACATTTGGTCTATTTAGAAATCTTGTTTCCTCTATTTTCAAAATATATTTGGAACTCAGCTACTTTTCATCACCTTCACTGCTAACACTTTGGTCCATGATTCACCCTCTCTCCTAGATTATAGCAGTAACCTCCGAAGTGGTTATACCTTTGTCTCTCTAGTCCGTTATCAACATAGCAATCAGAGTGATTCTGTTAAAACATAATCAGACCATGTCAGTTATCTTCTTAAAACCATCCAGTGGTTCCCCATCTTATTCAAAATAAAACTGACTACACTGGGTGCAGTGGCTCATGCCTGTAATCCCAGCACTTTGGGAGGCTGAGGTGGGTGGATCACAAGGTCAGGAGTTCGAGACTGGCCTGGCCAGTATGGTGAAACCCCATCTCTACTAAAAATACAAAAATTAACCAGGTGTGTTGACACATGCCTGTAGACCCAGCTACTGGAGGCTGAGGCAGAAGAATCACTTGAACCTGGGAGGCGGAGGTTGCAGTGAGCCGAGATCACACCACCGCACTCCAGCCTGGGCAGCAGAGCGAGACTGCCTCAAAAAACAAAAAAAGAAAGACTGACTGGGGGTGGAGGGTGGAGTGGGAGATCTGCTTTGAAGTTCACCTAGTGGTGTTGGCCGACCTCACTAACACCGTAGTTCTTTCACCTAGTGGGCCTCTCTACAAGACTGACATATGAAGTGACAGTGGTTCCCCAGGGTAATCTTTCTACAAGAGACTGAGAAACTGCATGCAAGATCGAAGTCACAGTATCTTTATAATCTAATCCCAGAAGAGACATCCCATCACTTTGGCTCTATTCTGTTCATTAGAAGTGATTTAGGGCCTGGTATGGTGGCTCACATCAGTAATTCCGTCACTTTGGGAGGTGGAGGCTGGAGGATTGCTTGAGCCAAGGAGAATATAACTTTGCCAACTTTAGTTTGTTTGTAAAGCAGAAGAATGAGATTAAATGGGAAACTGCACAAACATGAATAGAGCAAATGCCTTCAAGGCATTAGAAGATCATTTCAAGTATTGTAAAAAGCCATCACTTAGGGAAGGAATAGGTCCAGGTCCAAGATTTTATTCAAGGAGGTCACAAAAGCCTAAAGCAAACAACTGCTAACTTGTTTTGTCACAGTCAATTAAGATCCTCAGGCCTCTTTAAGACCAACAAATAATGTAATTACCGGGAATTTTTTGTTTCTGTTATTGCATTTGTTTTGATATGTTACTGTATTTGATACTTAAGTGAAGGAGAGCCGAGAACTCTGTTCCTACCAGAACCAAAGCACTTGTCAATAGGCAACATTTAGAGTAATTTATGTTAAAATAGTTACTAAACAGAAGATCAGCAGCCTATTTCCAGTTTCTTTTAGCTGACTGCAAGTTCTTCATTCAAGGGTTGGGTCTTCTGACTTCCCAAAGACCAGTAGCTCCAAATATTATGCTTGATTTTTAGTGGGCCCTAAGAAAATTTTGTCTGACTTAAAAAAGTTCTTTCTAATTAATGTTTCTATTTTTTTTTTTTTGGCATTTGAGAAAAAATTTGTTCTACTTTGTTGATGCCTCTGTAGATGCTCTTCACACAATGCTTGGCATGTAACAAGTGCTCAATAAATGTTCCTTACTCTTTTGTAGAAGAAACATACTAAATCTCCTTGTAGTGTTACATGCTTTCATGGCATGCAGAACTAATCTTTAATAGTGCATGAGTGTTACATAGTTTTAAACCACCTTAAATTTAAGGAATGCATAACTTGGCTGTCTCTTAAATTTCTGTGTAATTTTTACCTTTACTAACTCATATCTTGAATTATAATTGAAAGTAATTTTTGACCTAATTTTCAAAACAAAATACTTAGGCGATCCATTTTCTCTTACCACCTTCATTTTCTAAAACAAAACAAATATTTGATACTGCTTAATCCAAGATCTTTTCTTGTGTGTGGAAAAGGAAGTTTCTTATAAATTATTACGGTTATTACTATTGATGTGCATGTGCTTTCTACTTATAAACTAATGCTATTTTCCTTGTCCTTTTGTTTCACTGCTGTTTCCATCCTGATGCATTTTGCTTCTTCCTGATTTGGACTGTATTTGTTTGCTGCTCAATTACCCTGCCTTAAAAGCTTCTTGGTGATAGCAAAGATGTCCTTGGGCCATCAAGTAAGTAGCTAAAGCTTGAACGGCATGTTTGGGGACATGATAATATTTTGATGTGTAATTATTATGAAAGGCAAATGGTGTTTCAATTTTGAATTATTAAGTCTTCTACTTCTTTTTCCAGGAATTGAAATACAAAGTAAAGAATATAAATGGTCGTTTAGTACCAGTGCCCCATCTGTTCTCATTGTCCGTCTGAGATTCATAGGTAGTGTTTGTATATTTACATCTTGATTATCTAAAGATGCATTGTTTACTTAATTATCTAACTCATAATTTGGGACCTCTTCTTCAGAGTGTTTCTTTCTACATTTATCACAAGGCATAGTTATAGCACAAGGATTTCACTGCCGTAGGAATGGGAGAAACACGTTTGTCACAATTTTTACTTAATAATTTGATTATGAAAATTGTTTTATACTTTGGGTATTTTATAAGTGAAACGTGTTTTACCTTAGGGATTTAGAAGATGTATCCTTGAAAATTATTTCCAATTCACGTCAACAGATTTTACTGAGAGTTTTTTGGGGCAGGGAGCAGCAGACACTGCCAACTTCTGGATGTACATAATGAATAAAACATGATTCCTGCCCCTAAAAATGTTTATAGTTAGCTAGGGAGTAAGAGGGGCAATTTTATATTAAAATCATATAATTGCTGAGGTGAAAGGAACTTCAGAAATTATCTAATAAAGCATTAATTTTATAGAGGAGAGCCTGAAGCTAAGATAGCACAAATATCCGAGAATTTAGAATTGGTTACTAGTCCAGTGTGTCTTCTTCCTTCTACTGTTATTCAAAGATAGAAGGAAACTGTTAGTTTGTTGCATTCAAGTATAACAAAATAGTTAAAATTTTACTGCATCATAAATTAGATGAAGATTTTAACTTTATTGATGAATAATATAGGAAATTATATTGATTTAGGAAGTTTTGTTATTGATTCCTGAACAATTATCTGATTATTGCAAGTCAGTTTACTATTCTGGGACTTATATTTCATTGACCTAAGAAAGGAACTGAATGAGATAATGGTAAAGGTTTCTTCTAACTATGAACTTTTTTAGTCTAGATCAGTTGCTGTTTATCAGTTACTGTAACTCTAACTGGTTATAGTATGTATGTAATTTTTTTCTAAAAAGAGAGGATTTAAAGTAATATGCTAAATTCCTTTTTTTTTTTAATTCTTGTTTTTTAGACACAGGGGACTCACTCTGTCACCCAGGCTGGAGTACAGTAGCACAATCATAACTCACTGCAACCTTGAATTTCTGGGCTCAAGGGATCTTCCTGCCGCCTGAGTAGCTAGGACTCCAGGCTTGTGCCACCACACCCAATTAATTTTTAAAATTCTTTGTAAAGTTGTGGTCTCACTATGTTGCCCAGGCTGGTCTTGAACTCTTGCTCTCAAGTGATCCTGTGGCCTTAGCCTCCCAAAGTGTTGGGATTACAGGTGTGAGCCACCGTGCCTAGCCCTTTTTTCATTCTTAAATGCAATAACTCAAAATGTTTTATAAATATTATTTATTATACAATCATCATTAGGAGGTAGAAATCTTAAAAGTAGGAAAAAGAAGAGAAACCTCAAAATGTTGTTTTTGATTTTCTTGAGACAGGGTTTTACTCTGACACCCAGACTGGAGTGCAGTCGCACAATCACAGCTTGCTGCAGCCACAACTTCTCCCAGACACAAGCGATCTTCCCATCTCAGCCTCCTGAGTAGCTGGGACTACAAGCATGTGCCCAGCTAATTTTTTTTTTTTTATTATTTTTTGTAGACACAGGATTTTCCTGTATTGCCGAGGCTGATCTTAAACTCCTGGACTCAAGCAATCCTCCTGCCTTGGCTTCCCAAAATGCTGACATTGCAGGCATGAGCAACTGCACCAAGCTTCAAAATATTTTTATGTTTTGTTGTTCAGCCTTGTGATACTTACTTGGCCTATAATTTCAATGTATTCTTCAGTTTCTTTAATTACCTCATATATTTAGACATGGACTCAGGTGAACTGAATGGCACTGCTGAGCTTTATAAATAGAATAGCATTTTAAATATTAACTGAAATATTTTATCTTAGGAACTGAGTTTTTACAAATGGAGATATTTTTTACTTGGAATAGAAGAAATTTACTTAAGGTTATATATTTCAAGCATATATAAAAATATGCATCATGATATTGGAGATGACTTTATAATGTACTCTGCCAAGTATTAAAAGGCTGGGTCTGTATAATCATTTGTTAGAGACCATATATCTTTTAAAGTGAAGTGCAGTTGACCCTTGAACAAGACAACTTTAAACTGCACGAGTCCACTTCTGTGTGTATTTTTAAAAAGAAATATATTGGAAAAGTTTTCTGAGATTTGTGACAATTTAAAACTCACAGATGAACTGTACCTTAGAAACACAGAAAAAATAAAGGAAAGGTTAGGTATATCATGAATGCATAAAATATATGTAGGTACTAGTTTATTTTCTCACTACTTCAAAATATACACAAATCTATTACAAAAGTAAAAATTTATCAAAACTTTTCACACACACTGTACATGTTGCCATTCCCAGTTGAGAAAAATGTAAACAAACATAAAGATACAGTATTAAATTGTAACTACATAACATTAACTGGTACAAACTGTACTACTGTAATAATTTTCTAGCCACTTCCTGTTATTACAATGAGCTCAGGTGTTGCAAATATCTACTTAAATGCTGTGTGATCCTAATCATCTCTGCATGAAGTTCTTTGCTCCAGTAAATTGCATATTGCTTTAAAAAGTCATTTCTCACCATTCTTGCCTATTTTCATCGTGTTTCGTGCAATATTGTAAACCTCGAGTAACACTGTGGGATCCATACGAAGTAACACTGTTGATGCTTCAGTTGCTCCAAGAAGCAGACAAAGGTCATGACATTACAAGAAGGAGTTTAATTGCTTAATATTTAGCTGTGGATTGAGGTCTGCAGCTGTGGTTGCTGCTATTTCAAACTGATGATTCATCTTGTAAACGATGGCATAAACTTGTATCAGTAAATACAGTATAGTACTATAATTGTATTTTCTCTTATGATTTTCTTAATAATATTTTCTTTAGCTTATGTACATGCTATATTACATAATACAATATTTAATACATACAACATATACAATATGTGTTGACTCTTCGTATTATGTATAAGGCTTCTAGTCAACAGTAAATAGTAGGCTGTTAGTACTTAAGTTTTTGGAGGGTCAAAAGTTAAATGCACTTTTTTTTTTTTTGACATGGAGTCTTACTCTGTCACCTAGTGCAGGAACGCAACCTTGACTTACTGCAGCCTCTGTCTCCTGGGTTCAGTAGCTGAGGTTACAGGCGTGCACCACCATGCACAGCTAGTTTTGTATTTTTAGTAGAGATGGGGTTTCACCATGTTGGCCAGGCTAGTCTCAAACTCCTGACCTCAAATGATCTGCCTGCCTGCCAAAGTGCTGGGATTACAGGTGTGAGCCACCACTCCCAGTCCCAAAATATACATTTTTGACTGCTTAAACGTCAAGTGTAATTTCATGGTACTTGATTAGGATCTGTACTATTGAATGAAAAAACTACATGATCTATACTGACATTTAAATTATTGGAGTATTTAAGAAAAGGTATACTTTAGAAGAAAAGGAGATATAGGATTTACATACAGATTATTATTTATGACTTTAAAAAATTACCTCATCTTATTTTAGCTTCCACTTAGATTAAAGGCAGACTTTGAAACTTGTAAAATTCTTCAAATTTTATATTGATGAGTTGAATTCAGAAGGTAAAATGTTAGTTTTGATTCATGTTCTCCTTAAATGCAGCAGATAAGTTAATTAACTATTTCAGTGTGATTTCTACTAAGGATGAGTAGTGTTACGAGTAGCAAAGCAGGTTGCTTTACTTCCACTTGAAGTAGAAACAGCAGAGGGCACTGTAATGTTATCTTTGGTAAGTGAGACAGTGAAACTGCACTGGAATCACACAGTGATTCATTTGCCAGATATCTATTCAGTCATTTAGAGAGTATTTAGTGAGTATCAGTTATATGCCAAGGGATACAGGAAAAAAAGTCACTGTCCCTCTTAAACTTACATTTGAATAGTCTACTATTATGTAACTGGTGTAGGAAATCATAATGATTTTTATATTCCCCAGCCTCTTTTGTCTGTATAGTTGTTAATGCTTGTGAATGGGGTGAGGAAACAAATAGAAACATGGGCTTTCTGTTTTTTTTGGTAAAAAGGTGCACTCTGTATATTGCTGTTTCTGCATACTCTCTTACTTCACGGTTATCAAAATCATATAGTAATACTTCCATCGAAAATGGATTAGAAAGGGTGAATAGAGCTAACTTTACAGTTCAGGCTGTTTTAAAGTTATTCAAGACATAGACACCTATGTTTTACTGACAGAATACTAAAACCTACGTTAATTCTGCTAGTGGTTCTTATAAAGTATTTTAAATTAGCGTTAAACGTTCTGTCTGATATGACACAAAAGAATATGTGTCATATGTAAATGAGAGCATAATTGTACAATGAGCACTTACTGACCTATCACTCAGCTTAAGAACTAGAATCTTCCATGTACCTTCCGTCTTTCTATTTGCTACTTTTTTATCCCTGAGCCTGCCCCAAGAGGGCATGACTAGGTTGTATTTTTTCTTTTTATTATTCTTTGCTTTTTAAAAAGTTGGTTTTGTTGTTGTTTTTTACTCACGTATGTATCACTAGATTTTGCTTGGTTTTTAATTTTAAAAGAATGGTGTCATGGTTTATATAATTTTCCAGGACTTGCTGTTTGTAGTTACTTTTTTTTTTTAAAGTTTTTAAAGAGACAGGATCTTGCTCTGTTGCCCACCCTAGGGTTCTTTGGTGTTATCACAGCTTATTGCAGCTTCGAACACCTGGGTTCAAGTGATGCTCCCACCTCAGCCTCCCTAGTAGCTGGGACTACAGATGCCTGCCATGCTAGGATTACAGCATGAGCTACCACGCCCAGCTAACTCTTTTTTATTTTTATTTCCTTTAGAGATAGATCTTGTTATGTTGCCTAGGCCGGTCTTGAACTCCTGGCCTCAAGCAATCCTCCCATCTCAGCCCCCTGAGTAGCTGGGATTATAGATGCAAGCCACTGTGCCTGGCTGTAATTAACATTTTACTTTTAATATTCAATCATGTTGTTTGTTACAGAACTAGATCATTCCTTTTTAGTGCTATATACTATTTCATTATATGCATATGCCACAATTTATTAAAATTCATTTTTTTCAATTGATGAATATGTTATTTTAGTTTTTACTGCTATGAACAGTGTTGCTATGAACATTCTTATTCTTGCCTCTTGGTACACACCTGTGAGAGTTTTTCTAGATACCAAGAGTGGAATTGTCAGACCCACAGGGTATTCAGTTTTATATAAGAAGCTCACATTGTTTTCCAAAGTGCTTGTATTAATGTATACTCCACTAATAGTGCTTAAGACATCTCGATGATCCCATCCTCATCAGTATTTGGTATTATCAGAGATTAATCTTTGTTAATTTTACTGAGTATAAAATATTTATTATTTTGATTTGTATTTGCCTCAGTACTAAAAAAGGATGAACATCTTTTCATACATTTATTGCCCGTTTGCAGTTTTCTTCTGCGAATCACTGTTCAAGTCTTTGCCCTATTTTGCTGTTATGATGATGTTCTTTTTCTATTGATTTATAGAAGTTTTTTTTTTTTTGAAGAGCATTCTAGATACCAACATTTTGTTAATTATGAGTGTTGCAAATATCTTGTTCCGTGCCTTTTCAGTTTGTGATACCTTTAAAGAAATTTATACTTTTAATATTGAACTTAATGATTTTTTTATTTTTGGGTTAGTGCTTTTTTGTGTCTTTTTAAAGGAATCTCTGTCCCAAGTTTATGAAGATACTCTCTTATTCTAAAGGTTTTCCAGTTTTGCTTTTTACATTGTGTCTGTAGTCTTCATAGAACTATTCTTTGCGTGTGGTAAGAAGTAGAGTTCTATCTACTTCTCCAATATTGATGACCAGTTGATAACCTCCTATGGTGAACTGAGTAATTTATTTTCCCTATTTCTGTTGTATATCTGAACTCCATGTATGTATGTGTCTGTTTCTGAAAGCTGTCTGCTATGTTCTTTAGGTCAGTTTATCTCTCTGCATCAGTACCATACATTTAAAATTATTTTTTAATAATTATTTTTAGGAATCAAATGAATCTTGGATTTAGTAACTGAAAGAGACACCATATACTTTATGATGTTTTCGAAAAATATAAAGTTGATTTATTGATTCATTCAATAGAATTTTATTGAACATCTTTAGTATGGTAGGAAGCAACACCTTCAATATGGCAGGAAGTTCACCAGGACTTGAGAAATTATGGGAAAATAAGGCAGACAAAACTTCCTTCTCTCATGGAATTTAATGTCTACTGGAGGAAGACAAGCAATAAATAAACTATATTAATTCAGATAATGATAGGAGCTACAATGAAAATCATGTAGGGTAAAGTAATAGAGTATAACTGTGAAGTGGTAGGTACTAACCCTAAAAAAAAAAAAAATGCTTAATTGTGCTATGTTAAAATTAAGAACGTACTAAAAAACACCATGAAGAAACCAGAGGGCTTTTCTGAAGAGATGACATTTGAGCCCAGACAACAAATGAGAGGAGCCAATAATGTGATGATCTGGGGTAGGAATATTCCAGGTAGAAAGAACAAGAGATATAAAGCCCTGTGACTGGGCAAAAGATGGCCTTTCTTGAGGAAATACCAAGAAGACTATTATGGCAGGAGCTTATGATTTTAAAAGATTGCTCAGTAAGAGAAAGAGAAAATAAAACACATCTAAGGTTTTGGCCTGAAAAAGTAGTGGCAGGGGAGTAGTGATGGCATAAACTGAGATTGGGGAGAGGCAGGTTTGGAGGATGAGCAGAATCAAAAATTACATTCTATATAAATTTGAGATGCCTGTAAATAAGAGGTGATTATAAGGCAGGCAATTGGGTATGTAAGTTTGAGTTTAGTGGGGGATATGAAGTTGGGAGTCATCAGTCTTATTTTTTTAAATTGACTTGGAAAAATAATTTTTTATATTTTGGATGCAAAGTGCAGTGTTTTATATTTTACTTTGGAATCTAAGGAGCTGAAATAAAATTTTGAGAACTGTCACAATAGAAAACATTTTAATTAGATTTAAAGGACGTGATGATAAAAAGGTGAATGTGAAATTCTGAATGTCTGTGTTGACAAATAAAACCTATGGTGGAGACCAAATCATCTTTTTTTTTGGGACGGAGTTTTGCTCTTGTTGCCCAGGCTGGAGTGTAATGGCACAATCTCTGCTCACTGCAACCTCCGCCCCCCGGGTTCAAGCAGTTCTCCTGCCTCAGCCTCCCTAGTAGCTGGGATTACAGGCGTGCCAACACGTTCACCTAATTTTTGTAGTTTTAGTAGATACTGCGTTTCGCCACGTTGGCCAGGATGGTCTCGAACTCCTGGCCTCTGGTGATCCACCTACCTTGGCTTGCCAAAGTGCTAGTAAATCGTCCTTTCTTAAGATGAAACTTGAGTTTTTATAGGCTGAAAGCATAGGAATATAAAATGAAAGAATGTGGAGATCTTCAGGGTATTTGGACTTGGCAGTTTACCCTGTTTTCATTGAGTGTTTTCACTTTGTTTCTGCTCTCTGAAACTGGGCCTGGCTCATTGTTACTGAGCAATAGATAGTAGGATGGCCAAATGGGTGAGAAGCAACTTCAAAGCACTACTTAAATTGGTTATTGGGGCAGCAAGCTTTAAGAGACAGACTTTGGAACCAAATGGTTCTGAGTTAGAATTTTGCCTCTATTACTTACTGTTTAGCCTTAGGCAAGGCAATCTCTGACCCTCAAGTTTCCCCCTCTCTAAAACAGTTATCATACCGACTTTTCATGAAAATTAGAAATTAGAGTAGAAATTCTAGTGAATGTCAAATATTATTTTATACTGCTAGTAATTTGTAGTTTTTCTGATTACTAATGAGGCTGAGTATCTATATATATTTATTGACCATTTGTATTTTTTTGGGGGGAAATGATTCGTTTGCTTATTGTTTTGTTGGTAAATACAGAGTAAATAAATAGCACAATGGAAGGCACACAGTAAACCTTAGGCCATTCATTATCAGTTTCATTATTATAATGTCTATAATTTGTATATTTGACTCAAACATACCTGTTAGTCAATTCTTCTTGGATCAATAACAAACCAACATGAAAACAAGATGACTATGATAATTTATTAAAGTATTGAGTTGGTAAAATGAATATAACCACCAAGGCCGTTTCAGTTATGATCTTATTCCATGTTGTTAACTATACTATTATGTAAATCTATGACTTTAGTACTAATTATTTTTCTCTTCTTTCCTTGAGCTGTTGTAGCAAACAGTGACGAATCTCAACTTCTGACACCAGGAAAGATGAGTCAGCGCCAAGGAAAAGAAGCTTATCCAACACCAACCAAAGATTTGTATCAGCCATCTCTTAGTCCAGCAAGTCCTCATAGCCAGGGTAGGAAGTTGTGATTTTCATGTATTGTTTTGTTTTGTTTTGTTTTGGAGGGGAGAAGGGGAGAATGACATCTGGGGACTATCATATTTTTTTTCTTTTTAACTATTTGGTTTTGTAAGGGGTTTTGTTTGTTTTGTTTAGGTCATCTATAATACTCTTGAAATGAGTACACTTTCCTTTAGACTTTCAATTTTTTTAATATTCTCCAACATACTTCGTTGGTTATATCATTCATCTAATTTGGTGATTCTTACACTTTTTGGTCTCATGGTTCCTTTGTAGTCTTAAAAATTATTGAAGACTGTGAAGCACTTTTCTTTATGTGAGTTATATCTATTGATATTTATTATATTGTAAATTAAAACTAGAAATTTAAAAATTTAATCCATTTAAAGGAATAAACCGATTACATGTTAATATAAGTAACATTTTTATTAAGAATTACAAGGTTTTCTCTCCCTTTACTCCCCAAAAAGTTTATTGAGAAGGTTGGTATTGGTTTATCCCAGGATTTCTCAACCTTGGAACTATTTTCAGGATTTCTCAACCTTGGAACTATTTTCAGGATTTCTCAACCTTGGCACTATTTTGGCCTGGACAGTTTTTTGTTGTGGAGGGCTGTCCTGTGCATTGTATGATGTTTAGCAGTATCCCTGGCCTCTACCCAGTAGATTTCAATAGCAGTTTCCCCAGTTGTGACAACCAGAAATGTTTCCAGATGTTGCCAAGTGTCCCTTGAGGGACAAAATCATCCATGATTAAGAACTACTTTTTGGCAGTTTTTGCAAATCCCTTTAATGTCTAGCTTAAAAGACACCTGCATTTTTGTATCTGCTTCTACAGTCTGTTATGATGTGATGATGCGATTGAAGTATATGAATAAAATCTGGTCTCACGCATATATATGTATATATATGTATATAGAGAGAGAGAGAGAAAGAGAGAGAGAGAGAGCTGGAAAAGGAGGATTACATTGTTAGGTTTTATACATAATTATAGATATTCTTTGATAATAAGTCAAAACTTGACTAGTAGTAATTTTCTTAATGTTAATTGCAATCTGGAAACTGAAGTGCTATCAGTACACTTTCTATACTCTTAAAATTCACTCTTGAATTTTGAATGGCTCTTTACTCATGCGTGATTTTGTAACATCATGCATTAGTCATTTGGAAAATATTTGCTCACTGAATTATGCAGATCTTCCAAGTGCTGACACATTAAAAAATACAGTACAGAGAAGGGCTTTATGTACACTTCTCATTCTGTTGCACAGAATATTAAAATCTTGTGTACTAAAGGTTCAAGAGCAATAATTTTTACTTCTTCATCAAGGACAGCAGTAAGTGAAACTGTCATTCTTCTGTGAGTGCATGACTGAAGAATTCAGTGCCTACTACTCCAGTTTGGTGCCTCTGCCTTGATTTGTGCTAAGTTGCCAGCAGTTTTACCCAACATTGCTTTTGTGCCATCAGTCAAAATGGCAACATAATGAAAAAGTATTATGAAACTAGTTTTCACCTTGCAGACCCTCTGGAAGGGTCTTTGGGTACTCTCAGAAGTTCGGGGATCACACTTTCTAATTCCTAGTTGATAAGTTTTGTGTCATGGATTCTGCTTCTCAGCTGAAGTTTATTTAATCAAATGTACAGAAATCTCCTGTAGTACTACTCATAGCTGTGGTGGAAGGACTTCTGCTTTTAAAACTGAGAAATGAAATTTGGTGTTTTGAAAGTTAATGTATACTTAGGTTATTATTTTAAAAAATTAAATTTAGAGTTCTATCATACTGTGTAATTAGTCAGGTTTGATGTAACTTTATGAATTATCTTTTGAAATTTGGCTTTAGTAACTTTTTAAATGAGTACTACCTTGTAAATAGTAAGTTACATGATCATTTTCTACTTTCTTTCTTTTTTTTTTTTTTGAGACAGAGTCTCACTCTGTCACTAGAGTAGAGTGCAGTGGCGCGATCTCAGCTCACTGCAACGTCCGTCTCCTGGGTTCAAGCGATTCTCCTGCCTCAGCCTCCTGACTAGCTGGGATTACAGGTGCATGCCATCATGCCCAGCTAATTTTTGTATTTTTTTTGTAGAGACGGAGTTTCACCATGTTGGCCAGGATGGTCTTGATTTCTTGACCTTGTGATCCGCCCACCTCGGCCTCCCAAAGTGCTGGGATTACAGGCGTGAGCCTCCACACCTGGCCTCTACTTTATTTCAATAGAAAATGTTTTTCTAGCTATATATTAGATGGAAACACTTTCATATAGCATTGAAGGAACTATAAAAATTTTATGTAACAAGATGAAAATAATTATAACATATATTACTTAGTTGTCAGTGGTATTTTGAAAAGTCAGCATTTTGTTGCCAAAATGCTTTTGGAAGACTTGAAAACGATATGTGGTACACACTCTGGTATAAATAAGCTTCATTAAGATAAAATGCTGAAACAATGCAACCGACCTGGTTTTTTTGCACTATGTACCAGAATTTTGACTGTAGTAGATATGGTTTCTCTGATTCATGTATCTGTGCACTAGAATATTTAGAGGAATTATTTAACTTAGGAGTTAATGAACCAACAAAAGGGTTAGTTACTAATAATTAAAACTACACTTGTTTATATTTATTATAAATGTTTTCAGGCAAACAGGGAAGTTAAAAAAAGAGTACAACGAACACTAATATACCCATTGTGTAGATGTAAGCAGTTATTAACCTTTTGTTTTATTTGTTTCATTTATTTGGAGTACAGCATGAATATTTAGAGTAAATTACAGACCTCATTATTTACCGCAAAATGCTTAATGTGTCTAAAAAATGAGCGCATTTTCTTATATAACCATAAAACCTTTATTACGTCTAACAAAATTGATGATAATTACTTAACATAACCTAACACCTAGTCTATATTTAAATTTCACCTAGTTTTCCCCAAATCTTTCTGCAGTGGTCTTGCTGAAACCAAATAAAGTCCATACATGTTATTTGGTTATGTCATTACGTCCTTAATCCTAAAGTGTCTCCTTGTTTACTTTTGTTTTCTTTGTCTTTGACGGGTTTAAGAAACTTGGCTGACCGGGCGCAGTGGCTCATGCCTGTAATCCCAGCACTTTGGGAGACCGAGGTGGGTGGATTACCTGAGGTCAGGAGTTCGAGACCAGCCTGGCCAACATGGTGAAACCCCATCTCTGCTAAAAATACAAAAAATTAGGTGCTCGTGTTGGCAGGCACCTGTAATCCTAGGTACTCAAGAGGCTGAGGCAGGAGAATCACTTGAACCCGGGAGGCGTAGGTTTCAGTGAGCCGAGATCGCGCCATTTGCACTCCAGCCTGGGCAATAAGAGAAAAACTCCATCTAAAAAAAAGGGATCATGGCCAATGTCCTATAGAGTGTTTGATTTTTTTAGATGTGTTTGATTGCTTCTTTGCAGTATTACTTAATTTCTCTATCTTCTATAATTTCTATAAAGTAGAAGTTAAATGCAAAGGCTTGATTGTATCTAGCTAGAGCATTTTTGGCAGGAATACTTCGTAGGGAGTGTGTAGTACTTCAGGCTGCATCACATAAGAATTCACTTAATATCTGATTGTCCTGCTGCTGCTAGTGATACAAGATTGGTAGATTTAGGTGAGGATAGCCTGATTCTCTTCATTGAAAGTTGCATCTTTTCCTTCCTTATGACTTGAAAGTGAAGATAAAGATGATATGTTTGGCACCTTGCAAAAATCCTGTCCCCGTCAACTTTTTACTGAAAGATGTTTAAATCCTTTGATGATCATTAACTGAATCAGTTACAATATTAGGAGCTGAAAAATGGTGATTTTATAATTCTGTCGTTCTCTTTATACATGTTAATGAAATTTTTCTTTATATACGAGATCATCACTTAGGGTTACTTGGTAAATGTGAAATATAGTTAGTTCCTACAAAAAAGGTAGGCTCTGTGGGTGTTTGTTTACTGCAAAGTATTACTTTTTTGATTGAAGGCATGATGTGAAGTCTAATTCCAGTGGTGACAATTTCTTTTTGCCTTTTAAGTTTTTTTAAATCATGAGGAACTCATGGATTTTAATATATTTATTATGTTTCAATCATTGGTAAAATGAAGATAATAGTATTTAGCACATAGGATTTTATTAGAGTTTAAAATGAATTAATATGTATATAAAGCCTAGCACCTGGTATATGATAACCACTCATGATAGCTGATATAATAATAATAACAATTATTATCATTACTGTCATCAGGATTTTACATAAAAAATGATTCCATTTGGGTTGAAGGCTGACATTTCAGGCTTTCCTATACTTCAGTATCTTTTAGAGGCTCATTTAGAACTTCTTTTAGTATGGATGGCCCATGTTTAACCCTCTAATTTTTGCATTTAAAGCAGCCACAGTGTTAGTCATATCTTTATTTGCACTTTAACGTTCCTAGGTAAGTTTATGAATAAGTTAATATTTTTAGAGTAAATTACATAATAGCTGTACTTCTTTGTTAAACTCAACCCATTGGCTTTTTGTAAAGCAAAATACTTCCTCTGGTTTTTCCACGGAAATTCCATATCACAGTTTTCATGTGCAGGGGTTTTGTTTGAAATAAGATTATCTGTTAGCTTTTGGTCATGGTGAAGATTATCTGCTGGAGGAGATAAACCAATGTCCAGAAAACCTCTGATGTATCTATCATATCTCAAGTACTCATGACCAGCATTTTAGCTTCTGAATGGAAAGAATTAGAGTTCCAAAAGCTTATTGATAATATAGTGAATAATGTTTAAAGGTCCTCATGTCTCTGACGGTTTTTATATGCAGTTCTTACAAGGACTTTATGGTGTATAAATAATTATTCCCGCCATTTTACAAATGAGGAAACTGAGCAGTTGGTAAGGTTTACAAGTCTACATAGTATGTAATAGAGCTAAAATTTGAACTTAGATAAAACTCAGACTTCTTAAGTTCCAAGCAATTTTGTCATATTTTTGGAGGTTCACGTTTTTCAAACTTTGACTCTTGAGTATTGTGATAGAATTCCATTATGTATACAGTGCTTTGGAGATACATTTTTTTGGGGGGTGGTACCTAGGAGTGCAATTGCTGAATTGTATGGCGAGTGTTTGTTTTACTTTCTAAGAAATGGCCAAGCTGTTTTCCAAAGTAGTTGTACCATTCTTACATTCCTCTTAGGCAGTGTGTGAGCAATACAGTGGCTCTACATCCTTGATCTTTTTTATTTTTGTCATTCCAGTAGGTGTTTAGTGGTATACTGTGGTTTCAGTTTACATTTCCCTCATTACTGATGATGTTGAGCATCTCATATACTCATTGGCCATCTTTTACATCTTCTTTTTGCGAAGTTTCATTTCATATGTTTGCCCATTTGAAAATTGTCTTGTTTGTATTATTACGTTTTAAAGATTCTTTAATACATTTTAATATCATTTTGATAGCCATGTGTATTGAGAGTACTTTCTTCCAGTCTGGGCATGCTTTCTTATTTTCTTAATGCTTTCTTTCAAAGAGCAGAATTTCATTGATACCCAATTTATCGGTTTTTTCTATGATTCTAACATTTTTCCTATTAAAGCAAGTTTTGCCTACTTTAAAGTTGCAAAGGATACTTTCTGTGTTTTCTTTTAGAAGTTATAAAGTGTCAAAGCTCCGATTTATCTCTTTATTTTTATTCTTACTTTTACCATCTTGGTTAGATCTCTGTCATTTTATGCCTGCATTACTGAGTAGTTCCACAGCCTCCTAACTGCTATTAGAACCTTGCCCTCCAGCATTCCAGTTCATCTTTCTTAACAAAACAACCAAACAAAAAATTAATTTTTACATATTTTGGTGAGATTATGATGGGTTCAGGGTTCTTATAGGTGTATATGACCAAAGAACACATGGATCCTATGAAGTAGATCTCTGAGGGAAATAATATGAATAAAAGAAAAATATAAAATTTTAAATGAAAGTACCACTTTTTATTATTAAAGCTTTTAACTATAAAAAACTAGTGCGATGGCTACATTTATGTCACTCTCATTCTCAAAAAGGCAGTGGTTTACTGTTGCTTAGAGCAGTAGCACCTAAGTCTGGCTGTATCTGAGTCACCTGGAAGTTTTGCTTAGATAGGGATTTCACTCCACTCTTTCAGAATCTCTAAGGGTGAGGCTCAGTAACATAATGTGTTTATAAAGCTCTCCAAGTGTGTCTGATGTAGCAACATTTGGACCAGCAAGTGGAAACCAGCAATTGAGAGCATAAATTTAGGCTTCCATAATCTTTAGTAGTCAAGGTTCTTAGTATGTCTGATTTTACTGTACTCTTCCAATTTCATCTTGTGTTTCTCATCATCATGGACCCGGCTAGATAGCTTTCTTCACTGTTTCCCAGTGAGACTGTACTTTCATTTGTGCTGGTCTTCTGTTGTGGAATATGCTTCTCCTTTCCACTTGCTTATCCAAATACTTCTCATTCTTGAAGGTGTAGTTTAAATCTGTTCTCTTTTATAAGGCTTTCTTAGGTGATACTGTTATCTCAGTTTTCAAAATTCTTATATCACTGCTTTGGGGATTTCACAACGTGCTGCTTTATATTGTTATTATAATAGGTATGTTTGATTTCTTCAAGCAGTGTTGTAAAGAGAGTTAAATGCCTTCAATTACATGCATAATAAATGAATGATTGCTTACCATCAATTTAAGAATTTCATCTATTCTCATTCGTGTTTCTAGCTGAATCTCTATCATGTATGTTGACTCATACCACTTAATGTAGCTTATCATTCTTGAAAAGCAGTTTTGAAGTTTTTTGCACTCTGGTTTTGTTCTATCGTTTTAGTATTTTTTTTTCTTTTTTTTTTTTTGAGATGGAGTCTTGCTCATCACCCAGGCTAGAGTGCAGTGGCGTGATCTCGGCTCACTGCAAGCTCCACCTCCCGGGTTCACGCCATTCTCCTGTCTCAGCCTCCCGAGTAGCTGGGACTACAGGCGCCTGCCAACGCGCCCAGCTAATTTTTTGTATTTTTAGCAGAGACGGGGTTTCACCGTCTTAGCCAGGATGGTCTCGATCTCCTGACCTTGTGATCCACCCGCCTCGGCCTCCCAAAGTGCTGGGATTACAGGTGTGAGCCACCGCGCCCGGCTAGTATTTTTTTTAAGAGCCGGGGAGACTGATTCTCCTTACCCCACACACACCAAATACATTTTTATTTGTTATATGTTTAGATTATGGTGAATTGGATTATTCAAAAAATTGTGTATTTTCTAGATTGTTTTCCTTATTCAAAGGCTTAGTATCAGTTTACTTTAAAATAATTTTACCTTAAGTATAATTATAGTCTCTTAAAGAAGATGGTATTTGTTTTGATTTATTTGAGCCAAACATATTTCAATTGTTTATTAAGAAAGACAGATATGTAAGGGCCGGGTGCAGTGTCTCATCCCTATAATAGCAAAACTTTGGGAGGCCGAGGTGGGCGGATCTCCTGAGGTCAGGTATTTGAGACCAGCCTGGCCAACGTGGTGAAACCATCTTTACTAAAAATATTAAAATTAGCCAGGCGTGGTGGTGCATGCCTGTAGTCCCAGCTACTTGGGAGGCTAAGGAAGGAGAATCACTTGAACTTGGGAGGCAGACGTTTCAGTGAGCCAAGATAGCGCCACTGCACGCCAGCCTTGGTGACAGAGCGAGACTGTCTCAAAAAAATAAAAAAGACAGAAATGTAGATTAATTAGGTTCGCTTTCACCCTTTCCTCCTTTGCATTTAAGGACAATGCCAAAGGAGCCTGGAGACTAAATTATAGCTCATCTCATGGGCAAATAGGCAATTTCTTCTGTGTCATGTTTGAGATTCTTATCAAAGCTTCATGAAATACTGTAACTTACCCTGTAACTACTCTTTCGTTCTTGGTTGTAAAAGCTATTTTGTACGTTTTATTTTTTAAAAAAATCTTTCAGTTATAGTGCTTTGTGAGAGAATATATAGTATTGCTTTACTAAAACTTAAATGAGTCAATTTCAAAATAATTTTTAAGTCTTTAAAATTTTAAAACTTTTAAAACAAAAACTTTAACCTGCTTAATCAGTTTTATCAAAATTAACAGACTCTGCTTGGTTTAGCTAGGCTTGAATTAAAATATCTATTTTTAGTTTTGTGTCTCTTATCTCTTAGTACATTCTCTTAAACCTGCAGAGTCCCTTCACTTTAAATGCTCTAGCAGCACTAAAAATATAAGTCAGTATCCACTACTTCATAGAAAACATCAAAGGAGATTTTCTTTCATACAATTTGCTAATGTGAAGATGCTGTACCAGATTCCTCAGGGTGACAGCATTAGATATTACTGGTTAGACACTCAGAGTGCCTTCATTTAAGTGGTTCACAGATAAGAAAGACCTAGAAATCACTTTCCTCCATGAATTGAAGCAGTTCCTCCTGTCTTGTTAAGATATTTCTAGTATCAGTTCTGAACATACATGGGACTGTACTATACACATATAACAAATGTGTTCTTGAATATACTATATTTTGGAAAATTGTTTTACCCAAAAGAGGGCTTGTAGTTAGACCTTTAATTTCCCCCTCAAATGCTGTGCTTTGTTTTGTAGCCAGAGGTTGTTTCTTTAGAGGTAGTATAATTACAGATTATGCTAACTTTCATCTGAGTTTTAAAATCCTTAATGCATTAAATATCTGTAATTTAGATTTCAAGTTATTTTTTAAAATAGGCTGTTTTCTGTTTTGAAGTTCCTTGTCTTTGGGTAGTTGCTTCATAGAACTATGAAAATACCTATTGAATAATGAAAGAGAATATAATATTTGGCAAATTCAGAATATAAAAATAAAATCTTTTTTAAAATCTCTTATAAAATGTTATGGTACCTTTGTTCAACTGTTCCTATATTCCTACAGGAGAAACTGAAATACTTCGAAAGCATTTATTGAAAAGTAAGAATGAATAATTCAGCTTTAATTATCTTTACAAAGATGGGGGGCAACTGTCTTATTCTTGCCAGGCCTTATTAATTGCTTCTTTAACAAAGCAGAAAGGTGAACATTAAGAACACCACAGAATTTTTTTTAATAATTTTTAATTTTTGTGGGTACACAGTAGGTATAAATGTTTATGGGGTACATTAGATGTTTTTATACAGGCCTTCAATGCCTAATAATCACATCATGGAAAATATGCATTTCCTCGAGCATTTATCCTTTGTGTTACAGACAATCAATTATACTCTTTTAGTTACTTTAAAATGTACAATTAAATTATAATTGAATATAGTCACCCTGTTGTGCTATCAAATACTAGGCTGTATTCATTCATGCTATTTTTTTGTACCTATTAAGTGTCCTTAGCTCCCCTCACCCCACCCTCTCACTACTCTTCCCAACCTCCGGTAACCATCCTTCTGGTCTGCATCTCCATGGGTTCAATCGTTTTGATTTTAAGATATCACAAATGAGTATTTTTTTCTTGAAAAAATGTTCTTTTATATATCTTTTTTTAACTTAATATAACATTAAAAAATGATCAACTATTACCTGTACTCGTTTCTCAGCTCTTTTCTGTTGGGATTTAACCTTCTAGGTTTTGCAAGTTGGACAGATTGAGATCTCCTTTTAGCAAGAGTGGTAAAAGTTTTATCTGTAGAGTTGACTACTACAATTTTGTTTTTCTTATATGAGGGCTAGAAGGGACTTTCTGTATTTTTAATAAATGTACAGCCAAGTAATATCAGTAGAATTATTAAGTAATGTTTGTATAATTTTGAGAGAAAGCAAACAGATTCATAGAATTTTTTCTTTTCTTCTTCTTTTGGTTGTTGTAACTTTGAAGATATATAAACTTTATTTAAGAATGAAACAATGAAATCTTAGCAAGTTGATCTCTTTTGAATTCAGTATTCAAACTACTGGGGAATTCAGTATTTTTTGAGTCTCCTCTATCAAGCTGGCTTTCATGTAGCCTGCTTGTAAATAGTCCTGTAGTAGAAAGCAAGTGCAAAGATGATTTTCGCAGCTCCTGCCCACCTGAGTTTAATTTGTAATTGGGAAATATAGGGGAAAGAAGTAGGGAAACATTGTAAGGAAATATGAAAACTTAACGTAAGCAAACTTTCAGTTCAAGTAACATAGCAAAGTAGATGTTCAGAAAAAATCCTTCTAGTAAGAACATCAAAATACTAAGTAAAATGTCTTAGAAATTTAAAATGTGAGTTGTCAGTAAAATAAGGGAATTAACAGGAGGGGCAGAATTATTGAGAAAGCGGGACTCCAGAGGTGATGAGATCTGGAGCCAGCATCTACTAATTTCTGAAGGTCTAAAGCTTGAGTTCTAGCAAGAGAAAGGAGTAAAAGACTGTGGCCCATTCATGATGGAAATTTGGATTGAAGATTTCTCCTCATAAAATTAGAGGTCCTGAAGGGTAACGTACTTAGTTAATGAACTGGGAAACATACCCACAGAGGAAGACTATATTTGCCTGTCTTGGTCTTGATTCTAGGTCAAATGATGGCAGGGGAGAGTCTTCCTTGAGAAATTCTAAGCACAAGCACATATTTATATGAGTTTAGGGTCAAAATCCATATTATCTCTGTGGCAAAAACACCCTTGAGTTTAGTTCAAAACAATTTGGGCTATTAGTATGCACAAGTGCCTGGAAGAATTGGCACAAGTCTTCGTTCTTTAGAAAAGAGTATTTTAAACACAGACTTCAAAGAAGTATATATGAGCCCATAATTTAAAATCAATAAAAAATTAAAATGAGATACCATTGTGTACCTATAAGAAAGAATAGCTTAAAATCCAAAATGCTGTCACCACCAGATGCTGGCGGTGATGTGAAAAAAAAAAATCGTCAACACGTGGGATAACAAACCATTGTCAGAATTCACATGAAGTACCTACTGTGCATTTGTATAAAGTCTGCATCAGTTTGAACTATCAGTTGCAGAATGAAATTTAATGGGTGAGCGTCATTTTTAAAAGAGATAATGCTGAGGATCTTTCAGAATTCTTGAAAGACAACAACTGTCTGATTAAAGAGGCCCCACAATTTCCAAGCAGGAAATCTGAAAAATAATAGCCTTAATGCTGATACTTGGCAAGAAGAAAGGCTCAGAAGTAAGGAACTAGAAAAAGAATAATAGAATAAACCCAAAGTAAACAGGGAAGGAAATAATAATAAAGATAATAAGTTAATTAAATAGAAGACAAGACACAGTTGAGATCAGGGAAGATGGTGGTTGTTTGAAAAGGCTAGTAAAATTGTCAAACCTTGGGCAAGCTTAAGCGGAAAAAGAAACATTAGGAATGAAAGGGGACACAACTAAAAATACAAGTAGATGTTTAAAAGATATTATAAACAACTTTAAGCCAACAAATTTCAAAATTTAATGAAATGAACAGATTTCTGGAAAGATAATTTCCCAAAACTGACTAATTAGAAAATTCTAGTGATTTTTATAATCTTTAAAGTCACCTAATTAGTAATACAGATTACTTTTACAAAGAAAACATGAAGCTCAGATTTACGAACAAATTCTACCAAACCTTTAGGGGAAAATAAAAGTTTAATTTCACATTAGTACTGTATTTCATTAATTATAAAAACACTCTCCCCCCCAGCACATACATATTCTGTCATCTCTGAAATTCAGTTGAATCTTAAATTGATGGTGTTTTACAATCTCTGTTGGTCATTGTTATTGTTAAACACTGTTTTTTTTAATCATTCTGAGTTTGGGATGTGTGCTATATATCTTTTTGTTGTTGTTGTTGGAGATGGAGCCTGTCTCTGTCGCCCAGGCTGGTGTGCAGTGGCACAATCTTGACTCTGCCTCCCAGGTT
Organism: Rhinopithecus bieti; assembly: GCF_001698545.2. Classification (NCBI taxonomy): domain Eukaryota; kingdom Metazoa; phylum Chordata; class Mammalia; order Primates; family Cercopithecidae; genus Rhinopithecus; species Rhinopithecus bieti. The sequence continues at coordinate 2,996,621 of NW_016805433.1, forward strand.
CAAGCGATTCTCCAGCCTCGGCCTCCTGAGTAGCTGGGATTGCAGACGTGCACCACCATGCCCAGCTAATTTTTGTATTTTTAGTAAAGATGGGGTTTCACCATGTTGGCCAGGCTGGTCTCGATCTCCTGACCTCATGATCCACACACCTTGGCCTCCCAAAGTGCTAGGATTACAAGCGTGAGCCACCACATCTGGCCTGTGTGCTATATATCTTATAATTGCCATCAGTCTCTCCACCTCTCCCCGTATTTTATGACCTCTCTGAAGTCAGGAATATAGCCTGTAGTTGGTGACATCTTAGAACTGATAAAATGAAAAAAAGAAACATTCCTTAAATCAGGCTTTTATATGAGAAGCAGACAGGGACATTGCAAGAGAAAAAAATTATAAGACATTTATTGTTCATGAACCTAGATGCAGAAATTCAAAAATTATTAGCAAACTGAATCTAGCAAGGTAAGCATTGTACTCACATCAGGTTGTTCCAGTAGTGCAAGGATGGGTTTGATATTAGAAAATCTATGATTTCCACTTAACACTTTAACAAATTAAAGAAGAAAAACTGTTATCATCCTACTAATAAGGAAAACATATTTGAAAATTTTAACATCTAGTCACAATAAAAACTCTTAGCAAACTAGGAATAGACGGGATCTGTCCTAACCTTGTGAAGTTAGAATCTAGAACAAGAAAAAGGTGTGGACTATTTACACTTCATCTCAGATATTTCAAATTTAGCCAGTGAATAAAAAGTAAAGGAAGAAACAAACTAATAACTATTCTATACAGACCCCCTAATTGACATAGAAATCATTAAAATTATTAAGAAGTTAGTTAGGCATGGTGTAGTCCCAGCTACTTGGGAGGCTAAGGTGGGAGGATTGCTTGAGTACAGGAAGGTCGAAGTTACAGTGAGCCGTAATCGCATCACTGCCCTCCAGCATGAGCGACAGAGTCAGATCCTGCCTGAAAAAATATATATATTATTAAGAAGTTACTGAATATATGTTAACTGCAGTTCTGTAGACCCATAACAAGTGGTTAGCAAAATGTGATTCAAGATACACTACTTAAAATAACAGAAAATATGTTACACAACAATAAGTCTAATAAGAGACGTGAAATATCTTATGTGGGAAAGTGAACATTAAGATTGTGTATTCTAAATAAATAGACCATGTTTATGATAGGAAAATTCAACATTATTCCAGCATGACATCACTTCTCATTGATTTTATAGGGTCAATGCATTTTGAATCAATATCTCAACAGGAGTTTTTTGAAAGTACTTGATAAGACCATTCTTAACTCTCTAGGGAAAGCAAAGAGCAAAGAAGAGTCAAGATACTCCTGAAGAAAAGCAGAACCAGGCAAGGGTGGGAGTAGAGATGCATTGCAGTGCATGTAACTAACAAAGGATTACTATCCAGAGAAAGTTAAGTACTCTTTTGGATTAACCAAAAAGACCAAAAAGTTCACCAGAAAGATGTCCAAAAGACATGAATAGATACCTCACAGAAAAGGTAAAACAGATGGCCAATGTAAAATGATGCTCAACATCATTAAGAATTACCAAATGTAGTTAATCACCAAATAGTAATGAATTGCTATTTCATACCCACCTACCACATCAAAAAAAATTTTCAAGTCTGATAATTACAGGTGTCAGTAAGGATATGAAATCATATGAATTCCCATTTACAACTGATGGAAGCATAATTGGTAGAACCATTTTTGAAAAATAATTTGACATTACATGGTAAAGTTAAAGATAAACTGGAATCCTTTGCTTTTATGCTTCCAGGAATACTCTCACACATGTGCCAGCAGAATTGTTAGTAATAGAAGCAAAACACCTGAAAAAACCTAAATGTTTGTCATGAGTGGAATGAATAAATATTACAATATATTCATACAGTAGAATACCATACAGTTTTGAAATGAATGCTTTAAAGCTACAGGAATCAACATGGAAGAATTTATGAAACAAATTAAAGTTAAGACATGTAAAGTTTAAAAACAAAACTTACCAATGCATTATAGGCAATAGGGATAGATATGTGATAAAACAATAGAATGAGTAAACAGAATTAGGGATAATGGTAGATACGTGATAAAACAATGGAATGAGTAAACAGAATTGGGGATAATGGTGAACTCTGGCTGGAAGAGAGGGAGATATTTCTAATGCACATGTGTTTTATAAACTTGTATATATCATATTTAAAATAAATGTTTATTCTTTCTTTTTTAAATTATAGTTTGTGGACTGTTACTGGTTTCTGTCATGTTTTCCTAGTTCTGTAACTAGATGAAAAAAATGAGTACACTACCATGAGTTTTTTTGTTAAGTTAAATTCCTTCAATTCAAAACATTGTCCTTTATTATAAGATCGTAGTTTTTCCAATGTATAGTATTTAATGTCCCTTTATGAATTGATGGAGATTGTGAGTTACGGGTGTTTTTTGTTTTTGTTTTTGTTTGTTTTTTGAATGTGTCTTATCAAGATGAAAATCCAGATAGCTGTTGGGGGGGGCGTGGAATTTTACTGGTCCACAAATTTCAAAATTTAGGGACCACTGGTTTATGTTATTTACCATATGAGAGGATTGTGGGTACATGATAAAGATGTGAAAATTCTTACATTTTTAGATGAAATAATGAACCATGAAGTTAGTTTGAAACATGGTTACAACCATGGATCCGAAAGAGCTTCTTAAGGACAGTGTTAGGCTCATCATTCAGGAAATTTTTGGAGTGTGGCAACCAGTAATTTATATCCAAATACAAAGCCCATAAGGTTAGATAGAGTCTCTGGTGGGTAAGTAAAAAGATGCAAGCATTGGCACCAATATATAAACATCAGCTAGGAAAGGGAGTGGAGACACCAGTATTCAGGCTTGCCGTTCTAGAATAAGCAGTATTCTCTCATAGTTTGGTTTTCATGCTTACAGAGAATGGCTGCAAGACTCCAGTTACCTTTGGAGCATTTGAATATGTACGGTGGGGAGTAAGATTTTCTTTATGTTTTGAGAGCTTAGTTATAGAGAAGAAATAGTGCCTGGAAAGAGTAGTAGGCCCTTTCTAATATGATATTTGCATAGATTTCTAGTGGTAGAATTCTTTAAACAATGATGTTTTGAAAGTTTTGGGTTGAGTCCCTGATTTGCAAACTGCCTTTGTATGTAAAGGAAGACCCACTTGGGTGATTTAGGTTCTATAAGCTGTCCTTTCTTTACTGTCATTGTGATGTCGCTCATTTTTTTCCCTTCCCACCACAGATCGTATTGCTGCCTGAAACTATCTTTTTATTTTTTAGCTTTATTGGCATGTAATTGACAAATATAAATAATATATATTTCTTGTACAACTTGGTGTTTTTTGAAATTATCACCACAATCAAGCTACTTAACATTTCTATCACCTCACCGTTACCATTTTTTGGCATGTGTTGTGAGATCGGTTAAGATCTCCCCTCTAAGCAAATTTCTAGTATTTAATACAGTATTAACTATGCATACATTAGATCCCCAGAACTTATTCATACTGCATACCTGAAACTTGTACCCTTGGACTAACATCTCCCCATTTCCCCCACTCCTCAGCCTCTAGCAACCACCATTCTAATTCTGTGCATCTATGAGTTCAACTATTTTAAATTCTACATGTAAGAGAGATCATGCAGTGTTTGTCTTTCCATGTCTGGCTTATTTCACTTAGTGTAATGTCCTAAGCATTGTCTCTGTTGTCACAAATGGGAAGATTTCCTTCTTTTTCAAGGCTGAATAATATTCTATTGTATGTGTGTATATATGTATATGTATATATACACACATATATAAAAACCTCAGTTTATTTATCCATTCTCTGTCAGTGGACATTTAGGTTGTTTCCATATCTTTGCTATTGTGAATAATGCTATGGTGAGCATGAGCGTACGGTTATCTCTTTGAGATACAGATTTCATTTCCTTTGGATATATACTCTAAAGTGGTGTTGTTGGATCATACAGTAATTCTATTTTGAATCTTTTGAAGAACCTTCATACTGCTTTTCATAATAGATGTACCCATTTATTTTTCCACCAGCTGTGTACAAAGAGTCCCTTTTTCCCTGCATCCTAGTGAAAAGTTAACTTATGTCTTATTGATGATGGCCATTGTGGTTTTGACTTGTGTTTCCTTGATGATTAGTGATGTTGAACATTTGTTATATACCTAATGGCCATTTGTATATCTTCTTTTGAGAAATGCCTGTTCAGGTCTCTTGCTCACTTTTTAATTAGGTTATTTTGTTTCTTTTCATTTTTAAATTTTTTGTTATTGAGTTGAGTTTTTAATATATTTTGTATATTAGCCCCATATTAGATACAGCGTTTGCAAATATTTTCTTCTCTTCTGTCAGTTGCCATTTCACTGTGTTGATTGTTTCCTTTGCTGTGCGGAATCTTTCTAGATTGATGCAGCCTTATTTGTTTTGCTTTTGTTGCCTTGGCTTTTGGTGTCATATCCCAAAAGTCATTGCTCTGACCAATGTCAGGAAGCTTTTATTCCTTTTTTCTTCTGGTAGTTTTATGGTTTCAGCTCTTACAGTTAAGTCTTTAATTCATTTTGAGTTGACTTCTGCATGTGGTGTGAGATAAGGGACAAATTTCTTTCTTCTGCATGTGGATATCCAGTTTGCCCACCACCATTTATTGAAGAGAATATCTTTTGCCCATTGTATGTTCTTGGCACACTGGTTGAAGATAAGTTGACCATAAATGTGTGGGCTTGTTTCTGGGCTCTCTATTCTGTTCCGTTGGTCCATATGTCTGTCTGTATGCCAATGCTATACCATTTTGATTACTGTTGTTTTGTAATATATTTTGAAATAAGCAAATGTGGTACCTCTAGCTTTGTTTTTTTCTTCTTCTTGATCAAGGTTTCTTTAGCTATTCTGGGTCTTTGTGATTTCATATGAGTTTTAGGAATTTTTTTTTTTTGAGACAGAGTCTCACTCTGTCACCCAGGCTGGAGTGCAGTGGTGTGATCTCGGCTCACTGCAACCTCTGCCTCCTGGGTTCAAGCAATTATCCTGTATCAGCCTCCTGAGTAACTGGATTACAGGTATGCACCACTACACCTGGCCAATTTTTTTTTTTTTTTTTTGTATTTTTAGTAGAGATGGAGTTTCACAATGTTGGTCAGGCTGGTCTCGAACTCCTGACCTCATGATCCACCACTTTGGCCTCCCAAAGTGCTGGGATTACAGGCGTAAGCCACCGCACCCAGCCACTTTTGGTATTTTTTTAAAGAATGGCATTGGGATTTTGATAGTGATGGCTTTGAGTCTGTAGATCTTTTGGATAGGATGGACATTTTAACAATATTAATTCTTCTAATCCACAAAAATGGGATGTCTTTCCATTTATCTGTGTCTTCCTTCATTTCCTTCATCACTATTAATTTTCAGTGTATAAATCTTTCACCTCTTTTTATTTCTAAGTATTCTTTTCTAATTTCCTTTTTGAGTAGCTCATTATGTATAGAAACACCACTAATATTTGTATCCTGCAACTTTACTGAATTTGTTTATTAGTTCTAAAAGTTTTTTATGGAACCTGTAGGGTTTTCTACATATATGATTATGTCATCTGCAAACAGGGAGAGTTTTACTTTTTCCTTTACTGTTGGACACCTTTTATTTCTTTTTCTTAATTCTTCTGGCTAGGACTTCCAATACTAGGTTGAATGGAAATGGTAAGAGTGGGCATCCTTGCCTTGTTCTGGATCTTAGAGAAAATGTTTTTTGGCTTTTCACTATTGCTTATTATGTTGTCAGTGGGCATTTCATATGTGGTCTTTATTGTGTTTAGATAAATTTCTTCTATACCTATTTTGTTGAGAGTTTTTGTTATGAATAGATGTTGAATTTTTTTGGATGCCTTTTCCGCATTTACTAAAGTGATTGCATGGTTTTATCTTTCATCTTGTTAATGAGGTGTATAACATCGATTGCTTTGTGTATGTTGAACCATCCTTGCATGCCATTTGACCATAGTGTACGATTCTTTCAGTGTGCTGTTGAATTCTGTTTGCCAATATTTTATTAAGTATACATTATGTGTATAGTTGTTCATAGTTGTAGTATCTATTTTTTCTGATTTTATGTGAATCTTCTCTTTTTTTCTTAGTCTCGCTAAGAGTTTGTTGATTTTATCTTTTCAAAAAACTCCTTTTATATTGTTTTCTATTCTCTCTTTTATTTATTTCTGTTCTAATTTTATTCTGCTAATTTTGGGCTTAGTTTATTGTTCTTTTCTAGTTACTTGTAGTATAATGGTAGGTTATTTGAGTTTTCTTTCTTTTTCTTTTCTTTTTTTTCTTTTTAGACAAGGTCTCATTCTATTGTCCAGGCTGGAATGCAGTGGCATGATCACATCTCACTGCTTCTTTAAACTCCTGGGATCAAGCATTCTTTCTGTTTCAATGTCCCAAGTAGCTGAGACTACAGGCATGTGCCACCACACCCAGCTAATTTTTAAAACATTTTGTAGACACAGGGTCCTGCTGGGTTGCCCTGGCTGGTTATGAACTCCTGAGCTCAAGCAATTCTCCTGCCTCCTAAAGTTTTGGGATTACAGTCATAAGCCACTGCACCCAGCCAGTGATTCCTTTTTAAATGTAGTCTTTCTCACCGTGAACTTTGGTTTTTGTACGGCTCTTGCTACGTTCCACAACTTTTAGTAAGTTGTGTTATTTGTTTTCTTGAGATGTTTTAAAATTTCTCTTTTAATTCCTTTTTGACCTAATGATTGTTCTAGTGTGCTTAGTTTTCATCTATTTGTGATTTTTCTGTTTTCTAACTGTTATTGATTACTTAACAGTAAGTAGTTGATACTTTTACTTGATTATTTACTGTTTCATTCTTTTGTGATAAGAAAAGAGACTTGATATTATTTTGATAGTTTAAATTTTTTAAGACTTTTTTTGTTACCTAACATGGGATCTATCCAGAAATCATTTTCACTTGAGAAGAATATGTATTCTTCTGCTGTTGGGGAAATTCCATTTGTCTGTTGGGTCCATTTGGTCTGTAATGTTGTTCACTTCTTTTCCTTTTATTTTCTGTTTAGACAATCTGTCCACTAAAAAGAAGTGGGGTATTGAATTGCTATTATCGTATTGCTCTTTTTCTTTCTTCAGATCTGTCCATGTTTGCTTTATATATTTAGGTGCTTTGAAGTTGGGTGCATATATCTGTGTAGTTGTTCTGTCTTCCTATTGAATTAGCCATTTTATTATAATGGCCTTTGTCTCTGTGACAGTTTTTGATTTATAGTCCATTTTTCCTGATACATATATAGCCACTTCTACTCTTTGCATAGAATATCTTTCTCCACCACTGCCCTTTCAGCCCATGCATATTTTTAAATCTAAATTGATTTTCTTGTAAACAGCATATAGTTGGGTCTTGTTTTTTATTCATTCAGTGAGTGGCTCTATTTCTTTTGATTAGGAAGTTTAGTCCATTCAACTTTAAAATAATTATTGATAAGTAATAACTTATTCTTGCCATATTGTTCATTGATTTCTGTGTGTTTTGTAGTTCTCTTCTTCCTTTCTCTCATTTTCTTTCTTCGTAGGGTGTTTTTTGTTTTGTTTTGTTTTTTTGTTTTTTGGGTTTTTTTGGCAGTGGTGTGTTTTCTTTTCTCTTTAGCTTTTTAATCTATTGTGCATTTTTTGTGGGTGATTACTGTGGTATTCACATAAAACATTATATAGTTATCGCAGTCTATTTTAAGCTGATAACAAATTTCAGCTGTCTTTAGATATGCCACATTTTACCTCCCCCAACCTCATACTTACGTAATTAATGTCACATTTTACTTCTTTCTGTATTGTGTTCCTATTAATAAGTTTATGTCATTATAGTTATTCTGACTACTTCTGTCTTCTAATTTATATACTAGTAATAAAAGTGATTTATTTGCTAACATTACAGAATTATCATATCCTGTGTTTGTCTTTATGTTTACCTTTAGCATTCAGATTTATACTTTCATATGCTTTTATGTTGTTGTTTAGCATCTTTTCATTTTAACTTGAAGAACTCTTTGCACTTATTGTAAGGTAAGTTTAGTGGGAATGAGCTCCCCTCATTTTTTGTTTGTCTGGGGAGGCCTTTACCTTTCATTCTTAAAGGACAGTTTCACATTTTAAAGTGTTCTTGGCTGGCAACATTTTCTTTCAGTACATTGAATGTATCATTCTACTCTCTTGTGGCCTGCAAGGTTTCCATTGAAAAATGTTGTAGATAGTCTTACAGTGTTTTCCTGATTTTGTTAGATTTTCTATCTGTATTCTCTTGTAGCTCACTGAGCTTCTTTAAGAAAATCATTTTGAATTATTTGTGAAGCAGTTCATGATGTTTATTTAGAGTTGGTTACAGAGCTTTATTTGCTTCTTTTGGTGATGTCTTGTTTTTCTGACTTACGTTAATGTCTGCATTTGAAGGAGCAGATACCTCCTCCAGTCCTTAGAGACTGAATTCAACAGATAAAGACCTCCTGTTGCCATTTTTCTGGACCCATAGTACTACCTCTGACATTGTGATTGAGTGGGACTGGAGCTGGTTCTGTTGGATCTGCTATTGTTGAGCCTATTACCTGGGGCATTGGTGGATGTGGTTCCTACCTGGTTCTTGGTCAGACAAGCCTATCTCTGAACTGCGGTTGAGCAGGGTTGGAATCACAATATAGGGCCACATTCAGAAGGGCCTCAGTCAATTCTGTAGATGGTAGATCCATTAAGAGGAATGTGGTTGGGTGTATTACCACTGTGTTCCCCAGACAGGTCATTCAAGGGACAGGATTGTCTTTGAGGTCTAGAGTGGGGTTGCAGCTGGGGTCATGACTGTTTGAGGAGCTGTGGTTGTGTTGGAAGTCAGCAGGCCTGTTACCAGGGGTGCTAGTGGGCATGGTTTTTACCAGGTGAGTTTCTGAGCAGGCACGACTACCTCTAGACCATGAATCAGTAAGGCTACAGCCAGGTCACAGCTGGTACCATCTTTTTAAAAAAAAAAAAAAACTTGTCTGTGAATCTCACCTTACAAAAAAATGCTTGATGCTGGCATTTGTGTTGGCTGACTTAGGGAAAGGAGAGAGACAGTAAGCACTATTCCCATGGCTGAATTCTAATCTTGTCTCTGTTGCACATTTACTGTGTGACCTTGAATATGTGCCTCTCATCCAGATTACTTTATACATAAAACAAGGACACTCCTTTTGTATGTCACATTGTTGTGTGAATTTATTGAGAACATACACAAAACATTCATTAAAATTATATTATTTAATTATGAGGTAGTATTGTGATGGTTGCATGGATAGGTACTATTAGTTTAGTACATTTTTAGTTATAAATAGATTTTTGTGAATAGTCTATTCACAAACCTGTGAATAGATTGTTATATGAAACCTAAGCATTTCATATAACATTTAATACTTCGTGGGAATAGTGTCTCTGTGTTTCAGTCAACATATAATGAACATGTACTCATTCACATTGAAAGTTCAGTAAGAGCGGAAGCTAAGGTGCCTAACATAGCTGTGCCTAACATAGTTCCCAGCACATAGTAGGTGCTCACTTAATTTTTATTGGATGATTTTAATTATATATATGAAATTATAAAGAACTTTTTATCCAGAGGAAAGTACGGTCTTACACTTCTTGCAATGAATGTAGGTACATGGACAAGAATGCTATCTAAAATTGTTTTAAGCTATCCTTTTATTTTTGTATGTGTATTTACAAGTGCTTTCATGTTGAGAACATATTTAATGCTGATAATGGAGAATCTACAGCAGTGTTTTCTGAGGAAAATGTAGGACAATAAGATTGCTTGGTATAATTTTCAGCTATGCAATTATTAGTAACATTAGTAAGATTTTGCTAACTACAGCTAAGAAACTACTTTGCCCTATTAGAGGATAGAAATTGACGGAGAGCCTTATTGTTGTGTTTTCTATTTTAAAGCAAAGTTCATTATCTCCCATCTTGATTTATATGCTCCCATTTTGGTTTATGTGCTCCATCTTGACTTACAGATCATTTTAATGTTATGAATAGACTTTACTAAGCCTGAGCTGCTCTAATATGTCAACTATATTCTTATTTGACTCACATGTTCTGTAAGGGAACTTACTGCTGAATTTGTGTACAACAGTCTTCAGATACTCATTTTATAGAGTGGTGGTTCTCTGTGTGTCTGGACATAGTACTTTCTTAAATTCTTGTTGGTTGATTTTTGTTCTTAATGTTTTGATCTTTCTCAAACTTGTCCTGCTGCTTTAAGGATTTTAAAATCTCTTAAAGCCTAGGTTTATTATCTTGAGATTCAAGATAAAATGTGTAACTCTTACAGTGCTTTCATCCTAATGTAATTCAGTGTTTTTTACCATGAGTGTGCACATAGAATTTTATAGAATTTAAAGGGGTTTTTCCAATACTAATAAGGTTATTTCAGAATATCAGCTATGTTTGCCATTCTTTTTTTTTTTCTTAAATAGAGATGGTCTGGAATTTGTCCAGACAACCCATTAAAGTTCCAATTGTCCAATGAGATATCTTCCCCAGTCTGAATCTTTTATCTTAACAGAAAGAAATGTAGGCTGGGCATTTTCTGTGGGCATTTAGCAGATTCCAGAAACTCTTAGGACCTTTTATGGTATTTGCCTTTGTTTGTCTACCATTTTCAAATGGAAAGAGCCACTAGACCATATATTATATATGTAGTTGGTCTCTTCAGTGGCAAGGTGGTAATAACATTTTGTAATTATTTATTTTTTAAAATTAAGGAATTTCAGAAGAAAGATATCATTTACATCAGTGTTTTCTAATTTGGACCATGGTCTCTTGTAAGACATATATTTTATATCACTACCCAAAACATAGTAAATAGTTATGTAAAAAGCCTAAAACAACATGAAACAATTTGCCCTTTAATATCAGAGTAGGATGCACTTTGATATTTTCTATCCTGACCCATTTAATTTTTAAAAGCACTGTTTGTGACCCACCAAACTGATTTTTCAACTTAACAATGTGTGGTGACTTGTATCCTGAAAAACCCTTTTAAGTAAGTACATGTTTATCCCAAGACCAGAATCTGTTTCTAACATAAATGCCTCACGTAGCTTAAAACTGTCATGATGATCTTGCAACATTGATGCTTTTTTGTCCTTAGTATTACTTTAAAATTACAAAAATCTGTAGTGATTATAAGTAATTCTGAAATTAAATTGAAATCACAAAAGTATATATAATGTTTTAAAATACATCTTTAGCTTTTAGAGTAATCTAGATTTTGGTTTTGAATGAACAATTGCCTTTAAAATTTTAGTAGTTTTTTTTTTTTTAATTATTGAAGAAAAGAGTATTTGTGTTTCCCTTGTGAAATTAGTCTATAGCAATTACATCCTGTCTTGAGATTATTGTAATATAATGGTTTTCTTTGAATTATAGATTTGAAATATAACTATTTTATTACTACTTTACATTTATGTGACATAAATGATCAAATTGATCAAAACAATACACATACACACATATGTGTGAGTATACGTATATATAATTTCATCCTCATGAGTCTGTGATGTATAGGCAAGGTAGGTTGTAGAGAATAATTGAACAGATTTAGGATCCAGAAATATGCTATCATATAATGTTGTTTCCACTGCTTCTCTTGAAATAATACTTTTTCAGTTTGCCAAGTAGTTTCCCAGGTATTTTGAGCTTACCAAATATTGTAAAACCTTTAACATGAAGAATGTTAATGGAAGCTTTATGAAGTTGGTGTAACTATGGTACATCTTTGGCTAAACCACATTTATTTTACCACCGTTCAGATGAGGTAAGAAAGATGGCACTCTTACTTGAATTTCTAAATAATTAAACACCAGTGATTACATCTTGTGGGAGAAGGAGTACAGATGACTGGTTTGAGTTAGGATTACTCAAAGAGTAGAAGGAAGGATAAAGTGGTAACAGGTGGCTATCAGGGCAGGGAAAATAAATCCTGCTATTATTGTATTTAGTAATATTTTGTTTTTCTTATCTGCCTTTTCTGAACTGTTGAATGAATATCCTGGACATAATAATAGCTTACATTGAAATGTTTTCTATGTATCCGGCAACAATCTGAGAAGTTTGTTTTAAGAAAAAGATATTTACATGTATATGTACTGTGAAATGTTTCATGCAGTCTGAAGAGTATATAAAATGCATTTACAGTTAAATAATAATAATAAAACCAATACTTATATACCCAGCATCCCAGATTGAGAAGAGATCTTACATATAGCTCCTGATCCTTATCTCTTCCCCTTTATATGCCCTCTGCATGCTCCAGGTAACCAGAATCCTCACTTTTGTGTGCCTTTTCTTTTTTTCTAGTAATGTTACCATCATGTGTGCATATCTAGACAATTTATGGTTATTTCTTTAAACACTGTTTAGAGTGTGTTTGAAGAAAAACTTTAGACAAATTAAATTTAACAGAGTTTGAGTGAGAACGATTCATGGATTGTGCAACACTCAAAACTAGAAGAGGTCCAGAGAGCACCACTCTGAAACATAAGCAGTGAATATTTATAGACAGAACCCAGAAATACAGAAGTAGCTTGATTGGCTACAGCTGGGCTTCTGCCTTATTTGAACGTGGTCTGATTAGTTTGTTGCCTGTGATTGTCTGAAGCTCACCTGCTTGTGATTGGCAAAGATCTGCGTATTTGTTACAAATATTAGATTCCTAAGTTAGGTTTCTGTTCATTTACATACCAAAGTTAGCTTGTAGTTCATTATTGGGAACTAAAAGTACAGAGACAGCCTCAGGCCATTGGCCTCCTGCTTATTTAACAGTAGCAAGCCCAAACCTGGTTGGGTAAGGAAAGGGCAACATTGCTGGAAGATAAACTGAGCAAGAGTCTCTGAGCCATAGTTTGTTAATGATTTATTTGAGAGTTTAACAAAAGTCGTCTGAAGAAAGCATTTGACAAGATAATTAGTGGGTCTTGGGAAATACAGGATTCATTATTGCTTGTGGTTTAGTTACTGGATACCTGGCAGGAATATGACTAGGAGAGGTATATTCTGCTTTTTAGCTCACCATGTTCTACCAGGAATAAGTAAAAAGTAGAATGCTTCCTTGTTTTGGAAGTATTCTCAACTGATCCAAACATCAGCTTGGAAGAAAAGAAGTTTTATCAGCATACAGTCAGACACACAAGCCAGTGTCAACAAAGAACTTGGGCAAAGCTCACCCAAGCAGTTTGCCCATGTGTCAAAAAAGATGGTGCATGCATGTTCTCACTCATAGGTAGGAATTGAACAATGAGAACACTTGGACACAGGAAGGGGAACATCATACACCGGGGCCTGTTGTGAGGTGGGGGGAGTGGGAAGGGATAGCATTAGGAGATATACCTAATGTAAATGACAAGTTAAATGGGAGTTACAATGGGTTGCAGCACACCAATGGTGGCACATGTATCACATATGTACCACAAACCTGGCACTTGTGCACCTGTACCCTAGACCAACTAAAGTATAATAATAATAAATAATAAATTAAATAAATAAATAAATAAATAAAATAAATAAAATACTACCTATGGAAAAAAATAATAAAATGTAAAAAAAAGAAAAGGTGCAGTGGCAGGGGACTTTTGGTAATGACACCTCTTTTATATTGAATGTCCTGTTTCTATACCCCATGTATTCTTGATTTATCATGTTTTGGTACAGTTTTATCTTCTAGTACAGCCTTTCTTAACTGGGGTCTCATGACAGAAGTAAATCCTATAGGAGTATTTTCTCTGTTTTCCCAAAGATATAGTGCATGGTTGGAAACTATAGATGCATGGGAGATAAATTTAATTCGTCTTGAACAATGGATGCCTTAGTACATTAGGCTTAATTGTATTGCAGAACCCCAGCTGAAAAGGGTCTGCTGTAGTAAATTATTTGAAGAAGTACATAGAAATTAAAATTTTGAGACCTTGCATGTCTAAAGATATCTTTATTTTACTCTAATATGTAATTGATAATTTGGCTAGGTATGGAATTCTCAATTGAAACTAGTTTTCTTTCATATTTTGAAGATACTGGTTATATTTTTGGCCTGCTTCCAGTATTGTTGTTGACATCAATAGCCTATCTGATTCATGATCCAGAGGAGCTTGGTGCTGTGAATTATGTGCAGGAGGGTTCTTTGGTGTAAATAGGGTTGACTCTCAGTTTTTACTACCTGCTGGTTGTGATTTGGCTTTCTTGGATCTGCAAGACCGTGACTACTTGTTCATCTCAAGCTTTGCAGTGCCAAATTTATGTTGTTAATATATCCTCTCCTGAATACATACTTTTGGGATATATATGCATATTTGTTTATTTTTTTAAAATACCCCTTTTCTTGATTTTACTTGAGTTTTAGGAGGGAACACATTTGTTCAGTATCTTCATTTTGCCATTTTAACCTAGACTCTTTTAAGAGTTTATATGTATCATCTCGTTTAATCCTCATAACAGTCCTATAATATCAATACTACTATTAGCATTTTATAGGTGAGAAAACAAAGACCCAGAGAAATTAAGTAAACTGTTTAAGTATTTCTAGGAAAGATAAAACAGAGATTTGAATGCAGTTTAATTTCAAATCCTGCTTAACTGTTATACTAGTATAATGCTGTTTGTGACGTTCTTTATGCTTTTAAAGGCAAGCAGCATTGCATGAATTATAATTATTTGTTGTCTACAGTTAATGCTAATGTACATTTTATGATATGGAGAAAAGCAAAAAATAATAACCAAACCAACCCCTAAAACCCACAAACTTGCTGCAATTATGGGTATTAGTGGTAAACTTATTCTCCACTAATTGATTTCGAAATGCCTTTGCCCAAGAAAGAATATGTCATATGCAAGAAATTGAGTTTTGCCTGGTGTGGTGGCTCACACCTATAGTCCTAGCACTTTGGGACACCAAGGTGGACAGATCACCTGGGTCAGGAGTGTGAGACCAGTCTGCCCAACATGGCGAAACCCCATCTCTACTAAAAATACAAAAATTAGCCAGGCATGGTGGCAGGCGCCTGTAGTTCCAGCTACTTGGGAGGCTAAGGCAGGAGAATCACCTGAACCCGGGAGGTAGAGGTGGCAGTGAGCTGGGATTGTGCCACTGCACTCTAGCCTGGGCAACAGTGAGACCCCGTCTCAAAAAAGAAAAAAAAGAAAGAAAGAAATTGAGTTTTGGTTTTTTTGTGTGTGTCCTTTCTGGTAAGGACAAAGTCTTAGATTATATGAGATCTTGTGTATGAATAGAGAACCAGCCTTGAAGTATATGCATAGTAAGGAAGGAAACTGAGATCTCGTGGTAAGATACCTATGAAAATGAACCACGAAGTAAATTTTAACCCAGTTGGTTGTTGTCCAGCTGAGTGGGTGTATTTTCAGATTGCAAGAAATAATTATAACCAAAAAAATCAATCTACAGCATATAGAGAGAGCAACTGATTAGAGCTTTTAAATTTGAATTAAGGTAGAGTAAGGTATATGGATTTTAGTATAATTGGGAGAGAATTCTTTGGAATTTTAAAGATTAGGTATAAAGAGATGGTATCATTATAAGGATAGGAAAGTACCTGTTAGATTTAATGACATGATGTCAATACTAGTCACTTAGTTTTAAACATAGTACATTTGTCTCTGTGATAATAAAGTTACTTTTAAAAAAAAATTATAAGCGGGAAAGACTCATTGATAGATTGTATATTTTGAACAGTTTAAATATAATTAAGAGAAACAGTAGCAGCTCGTATTTGTTTCAAGGAACATGTTAAGAGCATACAGCATTATGGTGTCATTTTAATCTCCTCTGTTGATTGGTTTGCGCTACCACTGTCTTAATGACTCATATCCCTGCTGGAGGCAAAACTTAAATGTTTATTCTCTGCTTTAACTGTTGGAATCCATCAACATTGTGCTTGAAAGAGTATCTTTCTTTATGAATTTTTAATCATGGCTGAGGCAAGCTGTAGATTAGATATAAATCTAGAAGCTTCAGGGAAGATAAAAAGCATTACGTTTATATCCATCTTTGAAGTAAGTAAAAGCTGGGAAGGAAGGAGTCAGAAGAGGTGGGAAATGTGTCCAGATTCTACAAAAACATAATGGATGTGATAAAAGGATTGCATTTTTAAGAAGAGAAAATGACTTTGTTACTTCATCTTGAATTGCTAAGTATTGATCTTGCTTTGTTTTCCTAAAGCAGCAATTCAGTGCAGGGTGGTTTGATAAAAAGGTAAAACATTAGTAGAATAGCCTTTAGTGTTTATCAGTTCATTTTTTTAAAATTAGCAGCATGGTTTAATGCTTTTTCTGTCAGGCTTTCTCTATCTGTTTACTGCTGATTTGACAGTCTTTGGTCCTTCTCCTTTGCTGTTAAATGTGTGTGTTCTTTGTTTGTGGTGGTGGGTTTTGCTACAGTTGGATGTGAGAGAAAAGCCTGTCTTTGCCATATTGGTCTGATTAGCCTCTGGGTGAGCATATACATTAAATAGACCTGAGCTATGAAAGAAGAGAGCTCACAACAACGTAGATTTTCTTCATGTACTGGGGTTTCGCCTGTTTTATTTCCTCCACGGATTGATGGCCGAAAGCTTGTTCGAAATGCTTCATTTGGAGGATACAATGAACTTTCTCCTTCATTGCCAGGTTTGTGTGTTTAATCTTGCATTCCTAATTTCTTGCAGACTTTTAATTAAAATAAACCAGGCATTTTAACATTTTAAAGCTGCTTTCATTTGAACAAAACAATTCTGTAGTGAAAGCTTAGGTTTCAGTAACTGCTGCTAAACAGCTTGACTTTTCCATATTTTCTCTTAGTTTCTTCAGCTAAAACTTGAGAAGTAATGATTCAGTAAAGTGGGAATCTTGAGTGCTTACGGCATAAATTTTTGCTTTAATTATAGAAATATTATGACCCTTTGATAAAATTAAAGCCCTTCTAGACTTGAGATAAACACAAAATTATATAAACACATTTCTCTGAGGGTTTACCAAATGAAACCCAGATATTAATATTGATATTTGTTCATTTTTTGCAGAATGATAGCTGTATTAAAGTTGATGTTTAATGTAAGCTTTAATTTCACCACTTTATTATCTTAATGTTTTTATCTTAAATTCCTAAATTTATCTCAAATTGTGACTAAAGTGAAGCTTTCTACTCAAGTATAGTTTTTGAAATACCTTAGTTTCTTCTTGTTGTTAGATGTATTTGTTTGTGATTAATTTTTTGTCATGAAAATGTATGATATTTTTAGAGTTATATTTATTAGGCATTTGACAGCTATGATTTAGGCATTAAACAATCGGTCAATGAGATGTAGACATAAATTGATCTTTTATTATTTGAAATTGTAGCAAATATTTGAATATGTTTAAATAATCTTTTGTTTTCCTTTCAGATTTTTAAACACTATATAATAAGTATGTCTTCTCTTTTAAGGTTATATATTCTTTTAAAATAAAAGTATTATTTAATAATGATGGCAAAGGAATATTGACTGAAACTGATACTTGCATTTATATATTTTTTCTGACACTTAGATTTTGTTGAATTAAATTCTCTATTTTCACAATAACCTTTCTTCTTGGCTTTTTGAATATTCGTGTTGATAAATGGTATATATGTTCTTTTGAGATAGTGAAATGCCTCATAGAAAGTGTTCACCTGGGCAGTTAAATAAATTATTATAAATTGACTGATTTCATTCTTTTCTAAGAGTGTTTCACAAAAGAATTAGAAACCATAGTCCTCAACTCTCCCTAAGTAGCATAAGCTTTAAATAGCACTCATAATCCATATTAAGTCTTCTTAGGGTAGCATGGTTCCTCTCATGTGTCTTTCTTTTAAATGGTGTAAATATAGTTGTTTGTCATTCAGAAGTGGCTTTGCAAATATAAAATACTGAGTTTTTTTAATGTTAAATATTTTTTGTTTTAAAATGAGTTTCATTTCTGTATTTGTTTCTGTCTCTGTTTGCATTTTTTAAGCCGACAAGCTTGCTAATATAGTTTGCTGACCTTCATGCCACAAGTCTACTTAGCTTTACAGAATAATCATGTGACCTTGATGAACAATAGAAAACTTAGCTTTTAAGTTTGGTACTTATTTAATTAGGCAGTTAAAGGCAAAATTGTCAGTTTATCTTGTCAAAGAAATATTAAAAGCCATCTTGGATGGATTTGTTTTTATAGAAAAGTAAATGGTTTGCTTTGTTTTCTAATTCTTGAAATAGAGAAAATCATTCATGGAAATGATTCCATCATCTCCTTAATACAACCAGCTGTGATAAAAAGCTCTGTAAAATATCTGCTTTTATCAACTAAGAAGCAGAATGAAATTAAGTGCTTCAAAGAAGTGGCTTTTGTTGTGTACTTAAGGTAAAAGTAAAAGTACATCTAATATCTCCTAATATATACTTCATTGTTGTATTGAAAAAATTATTTTACATGCATTTGCTTTTATCTGATGAAATTAGAGAAAGACTTGTTCTTCATTAGTGATATTTAAAGATAACTTTTCTTACTGCTTTGAGCATAACCCTTTTTTATTTTAATTTTCCTGAAAAAAAACTTTTTTCTTTTAGTCACTTCTGCCTTAATAAATATGTCAGCATAGCCTTTTTCTTTATGATTAGCTATAACGTGGATGTGACACCCCTGCCCCATACCCATAGTGATGCCATGATGCAATGTGTTTATTTAGTTCATGAATCTGATTATCTATCTGTTGATCTCAGCTGTTACTTCTAGATAATGCTCATTTTACTAATCTCTACAACAGTACCTACAAATTGGAGTAAATAAACTTTGAGCAAAGAAAGCATCTATAGACATCTATAGATTGTATGTTTTAGGGCATAGTCGTTCTGTGTATTTTGACTTCTCAGATTTTTTTCTTGGCTCTTGGCTGTATTCAATATAGTTGATGTAGCAATTCTGTATTTGTTTTGTAGATACTTATAAAATCTTTATTTGTAGATTTGTATATATAATTTCATTTTAATGACTGAAGCAACATAAAATTTGCTTAATTATATCACAACATTAATGAACCAGGTATACCAAAAAGATAACACCTTATCAGTGATGATAGTACTTGCATTTTGTGGACAAATTAGAGGTTAAGGGCAGAAAGCTAATTTATTCAGGGATAATATTCCATTGCATTAGCAGGAGAAAGTAAACCTATGTACTTACACGAGAGATCATCTAATGTAAAATTTACTGTAGATGGGAAACTGAAGTCCCTGGAATTTAAGGAACTTACCATGGTTAAAATAATTACTTGATGGAAGAGTTACTATATTCACTCGAAGTATTGTGAGACTGTGACTACTTCCAAAATGAAAAGATTGGAAGAAAGATATGACAGACTTTTTTCAACCAGGTTTGAATGTCATTAGGTTTTCCTTTGGGGTTGAGCTTTAGGAAATTCTTTTTTATTTGCTCTGATGACTAAAAGCGTTTCTGAAACGCATTAGTATGTTTTTTTCTTTTCATATGAAGAGAATATTATAGCACTCTTTTGCTTCAGTCTTAAGTACTTTATCACTTTCATGCCTTTCCCCGTTAGAGAAACTGAATCATTGGAAGTTAAGTATCGTGCCCAGTGTTATACAGCTAGTAAATGGTGGTGCCAGGCTTGACAGTCTGGCACCTCATAGCTTATTCTCAAGTATCCCTCTGCCTTCATTATACACAGTTATTTTACTGTATTATAATTTTTGTTTGAATACCTGGCTTCTCTCTAGACAATAGCCTTTTTAAAAGAAAGGAATGATAGGGAACAATATCTTTTCATGTTTTTATCCCTAAATGCAATGTGTTGTGTAACAGATAGGTATACTATAAATACTTATATATTTTACACACACACACACACACACACATATATACTTGTGCTTTGTTTTTGTTTTGAGATGGAGTCTCGCTCTGTCTCCCAGGCTGGAGTGCAGCGGTGAGATCTTGGCGCGTTGCAACCTCCGCCTCCTGGGTTCAAGGGGTTCACCTGCTTCCACCTCCCAACTAGCTGAGACTACAGGCTTGTATCACCACACCCAACTAATTTTTGTATTTTTAGTAGAGACAGGGTTTCACCATGTTAGCCAGGCTGGTCTCAAATTCCTGGCCTCAAGTGATCTACTTGCTTTGGCCTCCCAGGCCTCCCAAAGTTCTGGGATTATAGGCATGAGCCATCATGTTCAGCCTAATATTTATATTTATAAGAGGTGAATTCATTATTATTTCTTAGTTGGTTGAAAGGATGGCCATCTGTCAGTCTAAATAGTCATCATTCTCAGTATCTGCTTTTTTGTTTGTTTTTGTTTTGTCTGTTGCCCAGGCTGGAGCACAGTGGTGCAATCTTGGCTCACCGCAACCTCCGCTTCCTGGGCTCAAGTGATCCTCTCACCTCAGCCTCCCAAGTAGCTGGGATTACAGGGGTGTGCTACCACACCCAGCTAATTTTTGTATTTTTAGTAGAGACGGGGTTTCACCATGTTGGCCAGACTGGTCTTGAACTCCTGACCTCAAGTGATCTGCCCACTTCAACCTCCTGAAGTGTTGAGATTACAGGTGTGAGCCACCTCACCTGACCTCTATATGTGCTATTGTTATAGGTTCTATAACCTCAGAAAATGTGGAAGTCAGCCTGAGTGTATGTTGCAGAGTGAAAATGGAGCAAGACTACCTGGTTTCCAATCCTCACTTAGCTACTTAATGACCATTTGGAAGGAATTTGGCTTCAATAAAATATCCCAGAGATACTCTTATTACTTTATGTAAGTTAAAACAAGAGATAGAATATTTTGGAGAAAGGCTGTTAAGAAAGTAGTGAAAATCGGCCTGGCACGGTGGCTCACGCCTGTAATCCCAGCATTTTGGGAGGCCAAGGTGGGCAGATCACCTGAGGTTGGGAGTTTGAGACCAGTCTGACCAACATGGAGAAACCCCGTCTCTACTAAAAATACAAAATTAGCCGGACATGGTGGCATATGCCTGTAATCTCAGCTACTCGGGACGCTGAGGCAGGAGAATTGCTTGAACCCGGGAGGCAGAGGTTGTGGTGAGCTGAGATTGTGCCATTGCACTCCAGCCTGGGCAACAAGAATGAAACTCCGTCTCAAAAAAAAGTACTGAAAATCGTATAATTTTCTGGAGACGGGCTTTTTCATTCCAGGTCTCTAATTATTATTACAAATATTTTTTTCAAAGTCAGCAATTAGTACACAAGTCAAAGATGGCCAGGTATATAAGAAAATATGACATGAATGAGAAATAACTGAAACAACAGACAGTAGAAAGAGGCCTGTAAGGCTTCTTGGATATTAGAGTAGTCAGATATAGACTAATGTTTTAAAGCTCGGTTTACTGTTTTAAAAGCATAAATGCAGACTTTCAAAATGGAATTATTTAAAATAGCCTGTAGATTTGTGAAATATTAGGATATAAATTTTAGAAATGAATTTAAACATAACCAAAATTAAAAACTCGGTATACATACTAGTAGCGGATTGGACATACAGATGAAGATAGAATTAGTGAAGAGAAAGGTAAGTCAGAAGAATTATTCAGGATACAGCAGGGAAGGAAAAGATGGAAAAAAAAAGTTGAGACATGCAGAATAAAAGGAAAAAAAGCTGTCTGTTTTGGGTCATAAATAAAAGAAGTAGAGAAAATAGAACAAAAACAATCTTTAAGTATAATGCCTTTAATTGAACTGATCAAAGATACTAGTCCACAAATTCTCAAGAAAACAAATTAAAAAGAAACTTACACCTAAACACATCATAGTGAAACTACAGACCATCAAAGAGGGTGAAAACACCCAGATTTCCTTCACAAGAATAACAACAGTTAAACTCACACCTGTTTGACTTCTTTACTGAAACAGTAGAAGCTACAGGTGTACTTCAGGCAAAAGGAGAGTGATTTCAGATGGAAAGTCTGAAGTTGTAAGGATAAACAAATAGCAAGGACTATGTGGGCAAATTTAATAATTCTAAATCCAATATAAGTGATGTCTTTTGGAGTTAAAAAGAAAGAGATTTGCAGTATATGACAGTTATTGTATATAAGCCAGAAGGGAAGTAAATTTAAGTTCTTCCAAGGCCTTTGTATTTCCCAGAAGGAGGGTAAATTAATAATTAACTTTAAACTTTGAAAAGTTAAGTATACATATTTTAATTTCTGAGTGAAACCACTAAACAGAATGATTAACTTATGTTTTTTAATCTTGACTAGTTTATATAAATAGAAGACAAGATAGTAGAGGACAATAGAGTATGGAAGGAACTAATAGAAAGTCCAAAATAAGATAAATATAAATCAAGATAAGTCAGCAATTATATTGAGTACTAATGATCTAAAGGTTAGTATTAAAAAAATGCAGTACTGTGCTGTTACAAGTGATGTATCTATATATAAAAGAATAAAGAAAAGTTGGGGTAGGGAAGGACTGGGGATAAAAAGTGCTGCAAACACTACTGAAAAGAAAGTTCCTGTATCTATTGATACCAGACAGAATAAATTTTGAGGCAAAAAGCATGAGTACATTATATGCCCTCAAAATATATGAGGAAATTTTATAGAAAACAACATGGAAACTAGATCTGTACTTCTATTCTTCTCTTTGTAATTGAGGGAGAAAAGGACAAAAATCAGTAAATACATATCAAATAGAACTTCTCTACTAACAAATTTGTGTTAATGGACAAATATAGAACTTTATACCCAACGACTGTAGAGTATACCTTCTTATCTAATACATATGGTATATTTATAAAAATTGCTCATATGCTGTGCCATAAAGTTTCAACACATTTTAAATTATTAAAAGTATTCAGAACATATTATCTGACCTTATTTTTATGTTAGAAATCTATAACAAAATTTCAATAAAATTCTGTTATGTTTAAAATTCAGAAATATATTTCTAAATGCCTCATGGATCAAAGAAGAAATCAAAATAGGAATTGAAAAAATAACTGACCTGAACAATTATGAAAGCATCACATATAGAAATTTGTGGAATATAGCTTTAAAATAGTGATTAGGGGGAAATGTTTAGCCTTAAGTGCATATTTTAGAAACAGAAAGGAGAATAAAAATTAATAAGCTAAGTATCTTAAGTTCAAAAAATCAGAGCAAAATAAATCTCCAAAATGAAAAAAAGACTGACATGGATGCAGCTGGAAACCATCATTCTTAGCAAACTGTCACAAGAACAGAAAACCAAACACCGCATGTTCTCACTCATAGGTGGGAACTGAACAATGAGATCACTTGGACTTGGGAAGGGGAACATCACACACTGGGACCTATCATGGAGAGGGAGGGGGGAGGGATTTCATTGGAGTTATACCTGGATATAATGATGAATGATGGTGCTTGACAAGGATCGATGGTGCAGCACACCAACATGGCACAAGTATACATTATGTACAAAGACCTGCACGTTATGCACATGTTACCCTAGAACTTAAGTATATAGAAATTAAATAAATAACATAAATAAATAAATAAATAAATAAATAAGAATTAATGGAACAGATACACACACTGGAGAGTTTCAATAAAGCCTAAAATTCTTGGAAAAAGACTAGTAGACAAACCTGTGGTACGACTGATTATGAAAAAGAGTGTCACTGCAAATCAACAGACAAAAGGTATTTTTTTTAAAAGTGTAATTCTGATACAGTTGGATAGATGGAGCATGTATTAAACATGTAAGAGAATATTGTGAACTTTTGTATGCTGAGATGTACTCAAAAGTTCAAATGAAATAAAGTCTTAGTAAATATAGTTTACTAAAATTGTTTTTAAAAGAAACGGAATACCTGAATAGTCCTAATAACCATTAAGAAATTAAATCAGAGGCTGGGTGCGGTGGCTCATGCCAGTAATCCCAGGACTTTGGGAGGCCAAGGCAGGTGGATCACTTGAGGTCAGGAGTTCGAGACCAGCCTGGCCAACATGGTGAAACCCCATCTTTACTAAAAATACAAAAACTAGCCAGGCGTGGTGGCATGCACCTGTAATCCCAGCTACTTGGGAGACTGAGGCAGGAGAATCGCTTGAACCCGGGAGGCAGAGGTTGCAGCGAGCCGAGATTGTGCCACTGCACTCCAGCAGCCTGGGCGACAGAGCGAAGCTCCATCTCAAAAAAAAAAAAAAGAAAAGAAAAGAAAACAGAAATTAAACGTGAAAGTGCCAAATTCAAGTACATAACAAGTTCTGCCAGACATTAAATGAAGGAATAATTCCAGTCTTGCACAACTGCTTTCAGAGGATGGAAGTGCAGAGTGGGAAGAACACTAGTAATAGTATAACTTTGACATGAAATTCAACTGAAAGAGATTGTTCTGTAATTTTTCCAATCAGTAATGAATATGGATTACAAAACTCCTTAATGGTAGTAACAATATCTTTTTATAAAGAGAACAATGCATTATGACTAAGTTGGATGAAAATCTAAGGAAGCAGGATTGACTTAACATTAGAAATAAATGTGGTTCACGATACTAACAGATTAAAAGCAGAAAAAATAATATGGTTATCTTAATAGATGTGAGAAAAGTTTTGATGAAATCCAAATTTCATTTTGGTAACTCTTAGAAAACTAGAGGGAGTGAACTTCCTCAAATATCTGTATCAGTACCTGTTCCAGCTGGATATGGTGGCTCATATCTGTAATTCCAGCACTTGGGGAGGCTGAGGTGGGAGGATTGCTTGAGCCCAGGATTTCAAGACCAGCCCGGGCAACATGGTGAGACCTCATCTCTACAAAAAAAATAAAAGATAAAAAAAAAAAGGCCTAGTAACATGTGTCTCGTCTCCGCTACTCAGGAGGCTGAGGTTGAAGGATTGCCTGTTACGGGAGATCGAGGCTGCAGTGAGCTGAGATCACACCACTGCATTCCAGCCTAGGCAACAGAGAAGACCCTGTCTCAAAACAAACAAACAAACAAAAAAACAGAAAAATAAACCCTGTTCCTTAAATATCTATGTTAATGTATGTACCAATATCAATATCTATATCTAAATATATAAAAATACATATATAAAATATACCAAAAATCTACATTAAACATTATACTTAATGGTTAAATATTGACAGTTTTAAGATTAGAAACAAGACAAGCAAGAATGCCTGCATTCACCATTTCTAGGCAATATTGTACTTTAAGTGCTAGATGAATAGAACAGGGTGCACAGAAACAAACCTACACGTATATGAACATTTGACACATATTAATAAAGGAAGTTCTTTTCAATAAACAGTGGCAGGTCAGTTGGTGTCTAAATGCAAAGAAAGTGAAATTATACCTGCATATCACACTGTACTCAAATGTCAATTCCAGATGTATTGTAGATGTAGATGCAAAAAGTAAAACTACATTATTGGAAAATATTTTTATGACTGCAGGTTTGGGGAAGAATTTCTTAAGACCCAAAAGCACTGACCTTTAAAGGAAGAGATTGCTAAATTTGAGTACATGAAAATTAAAAGCTCTTCACCAAAGGAAACCATATAGCCTATAAAAAGCCACAGAATAAGGAGATGTTGGCAACAAATACATTTGGTGAAGTACTAGTATCTAGACTACATCAATAATTCTTATATAATAAGAAAAGATAGACTTTTTTTTTTTAAATGTACAAAAGATCTGAAGACGTTCTTCACAAAGGAAATTATCCAATTAATATGAGAAAGTTCTCAGCACCATTAGTAATCAGGGACACGCAGACTAAAACTTCACTGACAAACTATTGTGCATCCACCAGACTGGCAAAAATATTAAAAAATTTTCAATACTGAAGTTACTATGGTTATGGAGAAAAGAGAATTTTTGCATAGTTTGGTATAAAGTTTCAGTTACACATGCTCTGTGACCCAGGATTCCTCCTCCTAGATTTAAACCTTAGAGAAACTTAGGGGTGTCTACAACAATACATTTCCAAGAATATTCATAGCACTGTTTTTCATCAGGGGAAAATTAGGAACAATCCAGTGTCTGATAATGGTGGAATGGATAAATAGTGGTATAGTCATGCGGTAGGATTCTAATCAGCAGTGAAAATGAATGAAGTACCTGCTGTGACATGCTAGTAAATAATTATTGCGCAAGTCAAGTTACTTTTGAGGAGAAAGGGTAGATTGTGATTAAGAGTTGCATGGAGGAGGAATCTTATGAAATGTTAGCAGTTCTCTATTTCTTGATTTGGGTGATGGTTAAGTAAGCTCTGTGTTTGTTAAGTTATACATTTATGTTTTAGGCATTTTTCTAAAGATGTGCTATATTTCACATTTTCTAAAACCTTTAGAAGTAAAATGGAGTTCTTTCTATTAAATTTTGATTAATTTATGAAATTTTAAGTTTCAGAGAATATACAAGAATTAGACCCTTTTCAGGAACTCACGGTCAACATGAGCATCAAGATAATTGGAGTACACTGCAGTAAATACTTTAGTACAAGTAGTGTGAAGTGCTGTTTGTGTCATAGAAAGGAGCAGCTAACTATGCCTGCAAAGTCAAAACAAGGCCTCCCTGAAGGGGTGGCCTTGTGTCTTGAGAGGCACCATGGCATTGTAGAAACAGCATGAGTTTTAAATGTAGACCTAAGTTTAAATCAGCTCTGATACTCGCTTGTTGATGTTGGTCAGCTTAATTTCTGTGAGCTTTAGTTTTTTCAACTGTAAAATATGGTTAATTTTTTCTGTGTGTGGCATTGTTTTAAGGATTAGAAAAAAATGAAACCTGTAGCATAGTGTGTTACACGCACTTGAGTTCTCACAAATAGGTATTGGTTGCTTTATTATTGCTTTTATTAATATTATTGTGTTAATTATTATAAATATCATTATTGCTGATAAATGAATCAGAATTAGCCAGATATGGAACAAGTTAAAGTTAAAGGCATAAAGGTGGGATAGGATGTCAAAGCAAGAGGAAACCCAATAAACTGGAAGAATAGGGAACAGGTGTGTTTTTAAATTATTTTTATTTAGATATAACTTACATGTAATTAAGTGTGCAGCTTTTGAATTTTTAGTTGCGTATAGACACGTGTAATTACTTCCCATAGCAGAAGGCTCTCTCACACTCCTCCGAGTCAGTATTTCCTCCAAAAAGGTAAACTACTGTTCCAACCTCTTAATGCCATAGATTGTTTGTAAATAGAATCATTTGGTATGTACTTTTTTTAAATGGGTAGAGTTGGCTTCTTTCACTCAATATTTGTTGTTCTTTTTTGTTGCTGTCTAATTTTCCATTGTGTAACCATACTATAATGCATTCATTAATTTTACTCTTAATAGCCATTTGAAGTGTTTCCAGATTTTGGCTATTATGAATAAAGCTTCTATGAACATTCTTGTGCCTCTCTTTTGAAGGATGCACACACTCATTTCTGTTGGGTATATCTAGGACTAGAATTCCTGTGTGTTAGAATGGGTGTACATTTAACTTTAATAGATACTGTCAAATAGTTTTTCAAAGTTGTTAGGCCACTTTGTGTTCTCACCAGTAGTAAACAGTTTCAGCTGCTCCATGTTTTCACCTGTACCTGGATAGTGTTAGTCCTTTTAATTTTAGCCATTCTAATAGGGATGTAGGTTTCTGTCTCATTGTAGGAGTGGGGAGGATAATTGGAAGAGAATTTACTACCCCAAATCACTAACTAATTTCATTTAACATTCCATGTTGCATTCATGAAAGTTTCATTTTTTTTACATTTGATTTTTAGTATTGGCATTGAGTGATCTTTTTTCTTACCAGAGAGGGAAAAAAGATCCCTTTTTTATATCATACAAAATTTTCAATAAAATGTCTGGATTAAGAAAATGGAACAGATTTTTTTAGCTGTTGTATTAATAAACCAAATACAGAATCAATGGTCTTATCCTTGATGTGCTAGAAGTGATTTTAAAATACTTTAGGCACTGGTACTACTTGACTTTTTAAAAAATGCTGCTTTATGAATGTACCTATTTTTTTAACATAGACTTTTATTGGACTCTGACCAAATAATTATAGGAAAGAGTTAATAGTACCTGTCCTCAAAAATAGAAAAACCTTATTAAAATTAAAATGTGTACTGCTTCTTTTATGCCTACCACACAAGTCTCAATACAGTTGTACCTTTTTTTTTTTTTAATGCTTTAAGTTCTAGGGTACATGTGCACAATGTGCAGGTTTGTTACATATGTACACATGTGCCATGTTGGTGTGCTGCACCCATTAACTTGTCATTTACAACACGTATATCTCGTAATCCTATCCGTTCCCCCTCCCCCAACTCCATGACAGGCCCTGGTGTGTGATGTTCCCCTTCCTGTGTCCGAGTGTTCTCATTGTTCAGTTCCCACCTATGAGTGAGAACATGTGGTGTTTGTTTTTTTGTCCTTGAGATAGTTTGCTGAGAATGAGGATTTCCACCTGCATCGATGTCGCTGCAAAGGACATGAACTCATCCTTTTTATGGCTGCATAGTATTCCATGGTGTATATGTGCCACATTTTCTTAATCCAGTCTGTCAGTGATGGACATTTGGGTTGATTCTAAGTCTTTGCTATTGTGAACAGTGCCACAATAAACATACATGTGCATGTGTCTTTATAGCAGCATGATTTATAATCCTTTGGGTATATACCCAGTGATGGGATGGCTGGGTCAAATGGTATTTCTAGTTCTAGATCCTTGAGGAATCACCACACTGTCTTCCACAATGGTTGAACTAGTTTACAGTCCCACCAACAGTGTAAAAGTGTTCCTATTTCTCCACATCCTCTCCAGCACCTGTTGTTTCCTGACTTTTTAATGATTGCCATTCTAACTGGTGTGAGATGGTATCTCATTGTGGTTTTGATTTGCATTTCTCTGATG
>NW_016805433.1:3025927-3044430 GCF_001698545.2 Rhinopithecus bieti
ATTTAAGGTTAATATTGTTATGTGTGAATTTGATCCTGTCATTATGATGTTAGCTGGTTATTTTGCTCGTTAGTTGATGCAGTTTCTTCCTAGCATCAATGATCTTTACAATTTGGCATGTTTTTGCAGTGGCTGGTACCGGTTGTTCCTTTCCATGTTTGGTGCTTCCTTCAGGAACTCTTGTAGGACAGGCCTGGTGATGACAAAATCTCTCAGCATTTGCTTGTCTGTAAAGGATTTTATTTCTCCTTCACTATGAAGCTTAGTTTGGCTGGATACAAAATTTTGGGTTGAAAATTATTTTATTTAAGAATGTTGAAAATTGGCCCCCACTCTCTTCTGGCTTGTAGAGCTTCTGCTGAGAGATCCACTGTTAATCTGATGGGCTTCCATTTGTGGGTAACTCGACCTTTCTCTCTGGCTGCCCTTAACATTTTTTCCTTCATTTCAACTTTGGTGAATCTGACAATTATGTGTCTTGGAGTTGCTCTTCTCGAGGAGTATCTTTGTGGTGTTCTCTATATTTCCTGAATTTGATTGTTGGCCTGTCTTGCTAGGTTAGGGAAGTTCTCCTGGATAATATCCTGCAGAGTGTTTTCCAACTTGGTTCCATTCTCCCCGTCACTTTCAGGTACACCAATCAGACGTAGATTTGGTCTTTTCACATAGTCCCATATTTCTTGGAGATTTTGTTAGTTTCTTTTTACTCTTTTTTCTCTAAACTTCTCACTTCATTTCATTCATTTGGTCTTCAGTCACTGTTACCCTTTCTTCCAGTTAATCGAATCGGCTACTGAAGCTTGTGCATGTGTCACGTAATTCTCATGCCGTGATTTTCAGCTCCATCAGGTCATTTAAGGACTTGTCTACACTGGTTATTCTAGTTAGCCGTTTGTCTCATCTTTTTTCAAGGTTTTTACCTTCTTTGCGATGGGTCCAAATTTCCTCCTTTAGCTGGGAGAAGTTTGATCTTCTGAAGCCTTCGCCTCTCAACTCGTCAAAGTCACTCTCTGTCCAGCTTTGTTCCGTTGCTGGAGAGGAGCTGTGGTCCTTTGGAGGGAGAGAGGTGCTCTGATTTTTAGAATTTTCAGCTTTTCTGCTCTGTTTTTTCCCCATCTTTGTGGTTTTATCTACCTTTGGTCTTTGGTGATGGTGACATACACATGGGGTTTTGGTGT
Organism: Rhinopithecus bieti; assembly: GCF_001698545.2. NCBI lineage: Eukaryota > Metazoa > Chordata > Mammalia > Primates > Cercopithecidae > Rhinopithecus > Rhinopithecus bieti. The sequence goes on from NW_016805433.1 coordinate 3,027,106, forward strand.
GGATGTCCTTTTTCCTTCTAACAGGACCCTTAGCTGCAGGTCTGTTGGAGTTTGCTGGAGGTCCACTGCAGATGCTGTTTGCCTGGGTATCAGCAGTGGAGGCTGCAGATCAGCGAATATTGCTGAACAGCACATGTTGCTGCCTGATCATTCATCTGGAAGCTTCGTCTCAGAGGGGTACCTGGCCGTGTGAGGTGTCAGTCTGCCCCTACTGGGGAGTGCCTCCCAGTTAGGCTGCTCGGGGGTCAGGGACCCACTTGAGGAGGCAGTCTGTCCATTCTCAGATCTCAAACTCCATCCTGGGAGAACCACTACTCTCTTCAAAGCTGTCAGACAGGGACATTTAAGTCTGCAGAGGTTTCTGCTGCGTTTTATTTGGTTATGCCCTGCCCCCAGAGGTGGAGTCTATAGAGGCAGGCAGGCTTCCTTGAGCTGCAGTGGGCTCCACCCAGTTCGAGCTTCCTGGCCGCTTTGTTTACCTACTCAAGCCTCAGCAGTGGCGGGCATACCTCCCCCAGCCTCGCTGCTGCCTTGCAGTTCGATCTCAGACTGCTGTGCTAGCAATGAGTGAGGCTCTTTCGGCGTGGGACCCTCCGAGCCAGGCACGGGATATAATCTCCTGGTGTGCTTTTTGCTAAGACAGTTGGAGAAGCGCAATATTAGGGTGGGAGTGACCCGATTTTCCAGGTGCTGTCTGTCACAGCTTCCCTTGGCTAGGAAAGGGAATTCCCTTACTCCTTGTGCTTCCTGGGTGAGGTGATGCCTCACCCAGCTTCGGCTCACACTCGATGGGCTGCACCCACTATCCTGCACCCACTGTGTGACAAGCCCCAGTGAGATGAACCCGGTACCTCAGCTGGAAAGGCAGAAATCACCCGTCTTCTGTATTGCTCACGCTAGGAGCTGTAGACTGGAGCTGTTCCTATTCAGCCATCTTGGAAGCACCCAGTTGTACCTTTATAATAGTAATTTGTTTGTTGGTGTCGGCTTAGTGCTATATATTAAAGTGTTATGTGATTACAGGAGTATATGCATGTTTGTCCCAATGCACTCTTGTATTTTAGATTCATCCTTTTGCAATAACAATAGAAAGTGATGATAATAAAAGTCAACATTAATTTAATGTATGCTGTGTGCAAAAACTCTGTGTTAAGTGCTTTGTATGTATCCTCATCTAATTCTCACCATACGCACATTATAAAATTTTAAAAAAGTCAATCCAGATTTATTTCCCTAATCTTTTATCACCTCGTCTGAAATTGTTTTCCATTTTCACCAGAGGTATGAAAAGTATGTTGGGTTGGTTCCATTCGTTAGAATTCATTGCTGGAAACCAGCTGACTGGAATAAAAGCTCTGTGAGGGCTGAATTTTTGCAAAGTTCTGCAGGAGCAAAGAAAACAGATATTTCACAATGTTGGTGGGTTCAGGGAAATACTTCGTTGTTTCTAAGCCTTAATTCTGAAGGATTTTACTAGATATGACCCTTTAGAGATCTTTAATAGTTTAAAGCCGTATGTACAGGCTTCCTGAACTGATTTATATCAAATATAGTCTATACTTGAAAATGAATTACTTATTATACATGTTCAAAAATAGTAATACTGATATACTGACTTTTTTTAAGGTTTTGAAAGAGGGAAGGAAGATATTTCTCAAAATAAAGATGAATCTTCACTTGCTATGTCAAAGAGCAAGGTAAGCATATATAAGCAAATACATGATTATGACATTTCCCTAATATTTGAGATAAGGGAACTAACACTGAAATCCTATGAAGCTTTTATGTGATGTTTTTATGTTGATACATCTAAACCATGTAGTGTGTATTAAACGAGTGAAGTTCCATTGGGGCTAATGTAAGTATTGTTGGTTACTTAGAAATACAGCTGATTGGTAACCAGTTTTCCTGTCAGAGTAATACTGTTTCTGGTATCTCTGCTATAGCAGCACTTCTCAAACTTAAGTCTGAGGATTGCATTCAGATATATTCTCAGGGTTTATGGCTTTAAAAAAAAAATTCTTAAGTATTTTGAGTTCATTCAGATGACAATCAAAATACATATATTTTACCAGTTAAAAGCCAGATCTTTGCAGTAGTAATTGTCTACGATTGACAGACATTTTCTTAGAATAAGACAGAGTTTATGAATCAGTATTTCTCAAACTGGGATATTTAGACACATTCTTAGGCCTGTTGAGCATTTTTTCTTTAAGAGTGCATATTCAGATTTGAGAAACACTATGTGATACAGTAACCAGTTTCCCTGTGGGTTTGTAGTTCACTGGATTTTCTATAACTTTTGAAGGGATTCGACTTTCGACTTTTTTTCTGGCAAGATTTAGTAGCAGGAGGAGCTTTTATGTTTATGGGATCAAACTTCCGTGACTGTAAGACAACTGTTTCTAAAGACTAAGTTCTCTGTTATTCTCAGCAGTTGGGCTTGCTCTTACAACTTACATTTTTTGGATACTTTTAAAGGATAACAGTTATCCATTGGTCTTAGGAACCAAAAACATTGGTGCAACTCCAAATAAAAGTAATAACCATGTTTACCGCCATTACCATAATAACCCTAACCTCTTTAATCCTCCCAATCATCATTACCTTTATCAACCCTAACAAAAAAAACTTCTATCCAAATTACGTGAAAACAATTATTATATCTGCTTTTATTACTAGCCTCCTTCCCACAACTCTATATATTTTCCTAGACCAAGAAATAATTATTTCAAACTGACATTGAACAACCATCCAAACATTAGAACTAACACTAAGCTTCAAACTAGACTATTTTTCCGTAATATTTATTCCAATTGCACTATTCGTCACTTGATCTATTATAGAATTCTCATTATGATATATAAGCTCAGACCTAAACATTAAGCAATTTTTTAAGTATCTACTTATTTTTCTCACCACTATATTAATTCTAATTACTAACAACAACCTCTTCCAACTTTTTATTGGATGGGAGGGTGTAGGAATTATGTCCTTCCTACTAATTAGTTGATGGCACGCTCGAACAGACGCCAACACAGCGGCCATCCAAGCAATCCTGTACAACCGCATTGGCGATATTGGCTTTATCCTAACCCTAACATGGCTTCTCCTACATTATAACTCGTGGGACTTTCAACAGATATTCATCCTAGACTCCAATTTAAACTTTCTCCCACTGATAGGCCTTCTCTTAGCAGCAACAGGAAAATCAGCTCAACTTGGTCTCCATCCTTGACTCCCCTCTGCTATAGAAGGCCCAACCCCAGTTTCAGCTTTACTCCACTCCAGCACCATAGTCGTAGCTGGAGTGTTCCTGCTCATCCGCTTCCACCCCTTAATGGAAAACAACACGTTAATTCAAAGCTTTACACTATGCATAGGGGCCATTACTACTCTATTCACAGCAATTTGTACCCTAACACAAAACGATATCAAAAAAATCATAGCCTTCTCCACCTCAAGTCAATTAGGCCTAATAATAGTCACTATCGGCATCAACCAACCATACTTAGCATTCCTACACATCTGCACCCATGCCTTCTTCAAAGCCATACTATTTATTTGCTCTGGGTCTATTATCCACAATCTAAACAATGAGCAAGACATTCGAAAAATTGGAGGATTATTTAAAATGATAACCCCTTACCTCAACTTCCCTAACCATCGGTAACCTGGCACTCACAGGCATGCCTTTTCTCACAGGCTCTACTCCAAAGACCTCATCATCGAAACCGCAAACATGCCGTATACCAACGCCTGAGCCCTATCTATCACTCTCATTGCCACTTTCCTAACAAGCGCCTACAATACTTGAACTATTCTCCTCATCTCAACAGGACGACCTCGCTTCCCAACCTTAATCAACATTAACGAAAACACCCCCACCCTATTAAACCCAATCAAACGCCTCACAATCGGCAGCCTACTCGCAGGATTTCTCATTACCAATAGCATCTCTCCCACCTCACCTCCCCAACTAACAATATCATCTCACCTAAAACTCTCGGCCCTGTACCTAACCGCTCTAGGCTTCCTAGTAGCCTTGGATCTTACTCTTATAACCAATAAACTTAAAATGGATATCCCATCATACATATTTAAATTCTCTAACATACTAGGATATTTTCCCATTACAATTCATCGCACAGCTCCCTACCAAAACCTGCTTATAAGTCAAAACCCAGCTTCCCTTTTACTAGACTCAATCTGACTAGAAAAATCTAAACAATCTCACACACCCACATTATCACCTCCATCCTCACAACCACTCAAAAAGGTATAATCAAATTTTATTTTCTCTCTTTCCTTATCCCTCTCACCCTAACCTTATTTCTAATAACGTAACCTATTACCTCGAGCAATCTCAATCACAATATACACACCAACAAACAATGTTCAGCCAGTAACTACCACCAACCAACGCCCATAGTCATACAAAGCACCCGCACCAATAGAATCCTCCCGAATTAACCCCCGGCCCTTCTCCCTCAGAAATCACTCAACTCCATATATTGTTAAAATTAACCACCACCACTAACCCATCAAAATCTAAAACTCATAAAAACAATCCTACCTCCATCGCTAACCCTACTAAAAGACTCCCCAGAACCTCAAACCCTGAACCCCATGCCTCAGCATACTCTTCAATAGCCATTGCCGTAGCATAACCAAAAACAACCATTATACCTCCCAAGTAAATTAAAAATACCATTAAACCCATATAAGCTCCCCCATATCCTGTTCTTGAGAGTGGTTGAGAAGATTGCACAATACGTTTAAAAATTTGTGTAGGATGTTACACAAATATTATTCCCACTTTTCATGTATACATTACACAAAAGTTCATCTGTCATATTAGTGTAAAGTACTTAGGCTAGAAGTTTAAAAGTACTTTGTATTTATGTAACATATATGAGAAATGCCTGGATCACCAACGGGAGAAAAGATTTCTTTCCCCATTGCAAGGTTCATGGCTGAGATCCCAGAACAAAAGAAAGATGAACAAGAGAAAAGCATACATATGTATTTAATACAAGTTCTGTGTGACACAGGAGCTTTCAGAAATGAAGACCCAAAAGAACAGGGAAATCTGTGTATTTTTGTGCTTTGGTTTGGTGAAGAGCAGACAGTCACAGAAGTATGATTAGACAAAGGTTGGGGAGTATTATATGATGCTAATACACTACGGGGAATTTAGCAAGGCCTGTTTGTTCAGCTTCTTCTTGGTATCTCTGTGTCTTTGGGTTCTTTCTTCTAAGGATAGGTAGAGCACCTGCTTCAGGGGAAGGTCAGAGAATTACATTGTGGCCTGCTTTAGAGCAGAAAGGCAGAAGGTCAGAGAGTGACCTTTCTGCTTTTCAAGTTTTCTCAGTTTCCTTCAGCTTAAAAGAGTCAGTATGCCCCTGTATTTTGGGGTAATGAGTTTTGAGCTCTGTCAATCATTTTACATGATCTGTATTATTAAAGCAAGGAGGAAATAATTTATCTTAGGTCTGCCACAGCTAGAAATACAATGAGATTTATAGAGTTTTTTTTTTTTTAAGACCTATTTTCAAGCAATTAATACTAGAATTGGTGAATACATGGTATAATGGTATTCCTACTCCAAAGCCTTAACACCTAAACACACAGATCTACATACCACAGCTACCTATTTGCCATCTATATGTACCCTTTAATGGGGGAGGCCTGAAAAGGAACTTTGCGTACTTTAAATGAAGCTGTGTGCCTTAATGAGGGGGACCAAAAAAAAAAAAAAAAAAACCTCAAGCTTTAGAACTATGCTTTGGGTACAGTAGCATCTAATCATATGTGGATCTTTAAATTAATTAAAATTAAATAAAATTAGAAATTTAGCTCCTCAGTTACACTAGTCATACCTCAAATGCTCAGTAACCACATATGGCTAGTGGCTGCCACACTGGACAGCTCAGATATAGGACATCTGGCATTTAGAAAGTTCTACTGGGCAGCGCTGCTTTAAAAATGGAAAGGAGTCAATTTAATTCTTGACTCTCCTTATTACCTATAAATTTTTAGCTGTTTACAATGTTATTAATAGCTACTTTTTTTTTTTTTTTTTTTTTTTCTTCCCCGAGACAGAGTCTCTCTCTGTCACCCAGACTGGAGTGCAGTGACACAATCTCGGCTCACTGCAAGCTCCGCCTCCCAGGTTCATGCCATTCTCCTTCCTCAGCCTCCCGAGTAGCTGGGACTACAGGCGCCCGCCACCACAGCTGGCTAATTTTTTTGTATTTTTAGTAGATACTGGGTTTCACCGTGTTAACCAGGATGGTCTCGATCTCCTGACCTCGTGATCCGCCCATCTCAGCCTCCCAAAGTGCTGAGATTACAGGCCTGAGCCACTGCGCCCGGCCATTAATAGCTAATTTTTTTTGTTTTTTTAAAGAGATGAAGGCCTCACTATATTGCCCAAGCTGGATTCGAACTCCTGGGCTCAATCAGTCCTCCCACCTCAACCTCCCAAGTAACTGGGACTGCAGGCACATGCCACCATGCCCAACTTAATAACTACTTTTTGTTGAGAGTGTACTTGGGCCATTTTAACATTCATAACAATACTGGAAGACAGGTATTGTTGGCTCCATTTTATGAATGAACAAACTGAGGCTCAGACAAATTAATTCCCCAAGACTCAAAATAATAAGTCTTAAAACTAGAGTTCACAGTGGCTTCAGTTTTCTTTTTTGTTCAGGGGAGGTAAGATCTACCTCCCAGATTGTGGTGCAGAAAGTACCTGACAAAGTAGCTGGTTAACAATAGATAGTTAAGAAGATATTTTCTTATGAATAAAGCATTAGAGTGAATGAATGGGATTCTTAACATAACTATTTGGTATATAAGTAAAATTATACTCATCATATTATTTTCCAAGAGCTGAAACTTACTGATTTTCTCATAATTTAGATTTAATCTTAGTTTATTCTGTTAGCTTAAGATGTCTATAGTTGCTCCTTTGTCTTCAAATATTTTAACATGCGGCCGGGCACAGTGTTTCATGCCTGTAATCCCAGCACTTGGGGAGGCTGAGATGGGAAGATTGCTTGAGCTCAGGAGTTTGAGAACAGCCTGGACATGATAAAACCCTATCTCTACAAAAAATACAAAAATTAGCTAGGTGTAGTGACACATGCTGTATGCCTGTGGTCCCAGCTACCTGGGGGGCTAAGGCAGGAGATGCTTGAGCCCAGGAGGTTGACACTGCAAGTGAGCTGTGTTTGCGCCACTGCACTCTGGCCTGAGAGACGAAGTGAGACCTTGTCTCAAATATATAAATTTGTATATATGTATGAGCATGCAACCAACTCTCTTGTTTTTCAGAACAGTGTAAAATTTTACATTTATCATTAAACCTCATACTTGTGGAATTCTGAAGATTTTTATTCTTATCTGAGTAATTTTGGAAAACAAGATTTGTTATTCCTTTCATGATTGAGTTGTATAAGTGAGAACATCAAACAATTTTAACTTTTCCCAACTCGATGCAAAAAATATGAATACTCTCATTTTGGTCACAGGATTTTAGGTTAAATGGTATTTCTTAAAATTCTTAATTGAGCCTGATTAACACAATAAAATATACCTGCCTCATCCCCAAGACATTATTTAAAAATAAAGGAGCTGGGCACAGTGGCTTTTGCCTGTAATCCCAGCACTTTGGGAGGCTGAGGTGGGAGGATTGCGTGAGCCCAGGAGTTTGAGACCAGCCTGGGCAACCTAGCGAGACCTTGACTCGCTACTCGGGAAACTAAGGTGGGAGGATCACTTGAGCGCAGGAGTTGGAGGCTTCAGTGAGCTGTGATCATACCACTGCCCTCCAGACTGAGTGACAGAGTGAGACCTGTCTCAAAAAATAAAATAAGGCAGTTCCTCTTTCTCATGAACCTTTTCCTATGCTTTTTCGTTGTATGAATAAGTGAATCGGAAAAGTTGGTTAATCAGATTATCCCAAACAAAGTAGCATTTTAAAATGAATTTTTAATTATCCATCTCAACAAAAGGAATTACAACATAACTAATGTGTCTAGTGGGATAAAAGGAATTCTTTTAAAAGGATAAGGGGTTTTTGAGCTCACATCTCTTAAGTTGATTCTTCAACCATTTAACTACTTGCCTTGTAGGTTTGCTGAATCATCTGTTACTTGCTTTAAAACATACATTTACCTGGATGGTTAACAAACCTTTCTAAACCAAAATGTCTGATGTGATCACAGTAACTTACCATTATCCTTGTTGTTCCTTATATCTGTAGTATTATATAATTTTCAAAGCAAATTGCAAAGTATTTTAATAAATAAATGTCCCATTATTTAAATCTCTAAAGGTCAGATTTTTGATAGCACCTGCAATCTGAGATATAGTCATAAACCTCAAACAATATATTACCAAGTACTAAGTTAATTAAGTATCATTTAACCCTCAAAGCAACCCTATGAATTAGTAGTAGTATCTTCATTTTACAGATGAAGAAACTAAGACTGACAGATGAAATTAACTTCTCAAAGTCAGCCTATAAGGGGACAGCAGTTAAAGGGGAAAAGAGAGAAGAAAAAGAGAAGGAAAGAAGTAAAAAATATAACATGCTAAGCATTCTAATGCCATTTAACAAAGAGGCAAGCAGTAATATACATTAAACTTGCCTATCTTGATGGTCATCCTTAAGAGAGTGGTCAGTAAAGTTTATGAAGGACGGGAAACTTAGTTTGGTAAAATATCCCCAACAAAAAAAATCGTTTACATTTTTGGCATTTGAAAGGTGTTTTGATTAAAACAACTGAGGTAGTAATGTAGAAAAGACTGGAACGTGGTCATTCCTTTTTGTATTTCAGAACTAGACTGCATGTTATGTCAGAGATTCCTTGAGGTATGTGAGTTAAAGATTCCTTGAGGTCGGTTTACCAAGGTCATGTGACACCCTTCTGGCCTGCTGGTCCCTATGTACAGTAATCTTTTAGTAATAACCAAGCTAGAGCTTAATTGTTAGGGAAACAAATTTGATTTTTTTTAAGACAAGGTCTCACTTTATCATCCGGACTGTAGTGCAGTGGTGCAGTCACTGCTCACTGCAGCCTCAAACTCCTAGGCTCGGGTGATTCTCTTGCCTCAACCTCCTGAATACCTGGGACTACAGGGACATGCCACTATGCCCAGCTAATTTTTGTGTTTTTCATAGAGATGGTGTCTCACCATGTTGCCCAGGCTGGTCTTGAACTCCTGGGCTCAAACAATCCTCCCGCCTTAGCCTCCCAAAGTGCGGGGATTGCCAGCGTGAGTCACCACGCCCGGCCACAGATTTCTTTTTGTTCGTAAAGATAGATCTTAACTTTAAGATACCATATGAACAGTTTTAAAAGATGAGAAATTAATATAGTGAGATAAGTAAGAACATGAAGCTGGGAATTAGATGAGGGTACAAATGCCAGCTCATGCACTTTGTAGCTTTGCGACTTTGGAAAGTTATGTAATCTGTTAGTTTTAGTGTCTTCATTAGTAAAAGAGGGATACAACTACTATCTCCTAAGTTTGCTTTGAGTATATAAATGTTTAACATATACAGTTGATCCTTGAACAACATGGAGGTTAGGGGCACTGACCCTCCACTCCCCTGTGCATATAAAAATCTGCATATAACTTTTGACTCCCTAAAAACTTAACTACTGTAATTGTGTACTGTTGACCAGAAGCCTTACTGATAACATAGTCAATTAACACTTACTTTGTATATGTATTGTATACTGTATTCTTACAATAAAGTAAGCTAGAGGAAAGAATATGTTATTTTAAAAAATCATAAGGAAGAGAAAATGTATTTACTATTTATTAAGTGGAAGTGGATCATCAGAAAGGTCTGTCTTTGTTATCTTCACATTGAGTACGCTAAGGAGGAAGAGGAAGAGTTAGTCTTGCTGTTTCAGGTGGCAGAGGCAGAAGAGGTGGAGGAGGTGGTAGGGGAAGCAAGAAAGGCAGGTACACTCAGTGTAACTTTTGTAGAAAAAAAATCTGCCTATAAGTGGACCTACACAGTTCAAACTGTGTTGTTCAAGAGTTAACTGTACTTTGTAAATAGTAAACAACCATGAATATTCATTAACTTTTAAGGTAATACTATTAACATTTTTTGTTTAATGGTTTCTAAAAAGTACACTACTATAAACATTATCCTATTAAGTTGTGGGAAGTAGAATCTCCTAATAATTTTAAGCCATCATATTCCTCTGACAATAGCCATGCCATTTCGTGTTCCCAGGGCCAAGGAGAAGACAGAAACCTGTTTGGCTTGAGGAATGTTATGAAATTGTTTTGGTATCACAATATATGCCATCATCATTGGAGTAATTAATGTGATGTTTCAACTCCAGTTCTTAAAGGAGTAACTTTCCCAAAAGTTTAACTAGGTTGATTTCTACATTGAAAATTGTTTGCATTTCCCTTCTGGTTCAGCCAGTTAATATCACCTTAATAGCCCATATTTCATACCAAGTAACAGAAGTGTTTTTAGGAGAGAGGAGAGAAATGAGCTGCAAGTACCTATTTTATTTTCATTTTATTAATTCATTAGATATTTACTGAGTTCTTTCTTTTCTTTGGGTGATACACACTGGGTATCATTGACAAATAAATGTGTTATCTGTTCTTATTAATCTAAAAATTGAGGGAATTGTATACAAAGGTGTGTATCCTTGATAATAATCTAGTAATATTATGCACATCTGGCCGCTCAACATTTGAAAGCCACCATTTGGATCAGGTTCTGTATACTTTCTTGGCACTACTTAGGAGTACTGCTAAGAACTTTAAGTGCCTTCTGCTGTGTCTAACAATAGTTAAAAATAAAACTTCTGGACATTGAAGGAGTATGTTTAATTTTGTTTTTCCAAAATAAATAGAGCTTTTAAGTTTTGTGCTTTTCTACTCTGGTGAACCTATGTGGTCTCTTTAAACAAGCATTACATTAGGAAACCTGGGTTCTGATCTCTGCAGTGTTAATGATTGTTAGTTTGGAAAATCAACCTTCCTGAGCCTCCCTTTCATGATTTGTAAAATGGAGATAAAACAATCTGTTGTGCCTGTTGTTCAAGATTCTTGTGAAGATTAAATGAAAATGTGAAGTATAAACTGAAAGTCTGGAAAGAAATTTAAGACACGAATAATTTAGTGAGGAAATCCCACTCACTTGATAGGTAGAAAGTAGTAGATCCTAGAAATATTGGTGTTTACACACTGTACAAATTAGAGTGACTTAATACTGGTTTCTAAAAGTATTTGTATTTCTTCCTGTTGAAGGAGGAGTAGAAGCAGGGCAATATGTGCGTCAGCTTGTTAGAATTTGTGTCTTTTGTTTGTTTGTTTGTTTTAAGAATATTTAAACTGTTAAAAGATAACATTACTTTGGCTACTTTTGTCCTAGGAATAAATAATTATATATGTTCTTAGAAATACTCTTTAAAAAAAAATGTAAAATCTACAAATGATCTTACTTAACTTCACATTGTAGGTTTGTATACTGATTAGTTTTAACTTTTTTATATTTATAGATTTAACATGGATTCATTTTAAAGACATACTATATAGGGAAAATTCTATTTGAAAATTGACATTTGCTTAAATCATAGCAATAAATGAGAAAGGTGTCACATATTTTAACATTAATTTTATGCTATGTGTAGAAAATCTGAAGGCTTTAATTATGTCTCTTCTGTTTGTGTATGATTTCAGTCTGAATCTAAACTTTATAATGGCTCAGAGAAGGACAGTTCAACTTCAAGCAAACTCACAAAAAAAGAATCTCTTAAGGTTAGTTTCCAGTTATTTCTGAAAGGTAATTTACATTGTGCTTTGCATGTGTGTTTGGAAGTAGGCTAATAAGATAAATATATATGTGTGTTCCTAAAGAAAGAGAAAACATCCAGTGGTACAGACAGGCAGGCATACATAGAAAATGTTAATATTTGTATGGTACAGTGTGGTCAACTGATAAGGCTGATTGATGACTGTCCCAGAGCAGACTGCTTCAGGCCTCAAATGGCAGCTGCAGAGGCTAAGGACTTGATATCTCTACACAAATGTATCCGAACTAGGTATATCATCCCTGTGTTGTGGAACTCCTGATGGGAACTCTGGCACCCATTGAAATTAGAGATTGCTAACTCCTGGGTCATGGCCTGAACTTGACCTGCATAATGTTTTAAAATTTTGACCCAACAGTTAATTAAAAGTTCAGCTATCCAATTTCTCTGAGAAATATGTAGCATTGGGCTTACCTTCCTGAGTGGCCATAGAATCTGGAGCTTAAGAAACACTTGCTTTCCAACTGGCTCTGGTTCCTGCCTAGTCTATTTTACCATTTGTGTTCCATGCCTGGTCCTATATATATTTGTATTTGCATCCAATATTAAATCAGATGGATTAATAAAGACCAAAATCTAAAGTTTTGGGGGTACAGAATTATTAAAATTGTATTATGTCTAGTCTGTTTATCATTAAATGCAACTTTTCTGGTGTAAGATTTTGTTAGTTTTTAAAAATGTAGTCACTAATAGGTTATCATCACTCTTCCCCTATCCAAATTATAACAACAAAGCAACAGTAAGACCTCATTAGTCCACTGCTGATTCCCCAAATGATTAGAATTAACTTACTTATGAAGGTGAAACTTTGATATTTTGGATAAACTAATTTTATAGTTATGGCTTCTTAATTATGTATAACTTACATGTTAGTATTGGGAAAGAGAGCAAAACTTCAGTTGCAAACAGTTGTGGCATTCTTTGTTATCTGAAAAAATTGGTAACAGAGAAGGTTTCTATCAGTAAGAGAATATATTAATAAATATTTTAGAAGCAGTATAGGCCAGTGGTTAAAATAATAGCTTTGGGAGCTAGTCTGCCTCTGTTTGAATGCTGACTCTACAATTTACTAAATGTGTGATTCTGAGCAGGTTACTCTCTCTACCTCAGTTTTCTTATCTATAAAACAAGGATAATACTTCTGCTTCACAATGTTGTGAGGATTAAATGAGGTAATGACAATACAAGTAAAGTGCTTAGAACTGTGGCTGGTTCACAGAATGCCCTCAGTGTTAGAGCTCTTATTATTTTAATTTGCAGTAGGAATCCTATGTAACATTTAAAAGAATGAGAATGATACAGACATGAATACTCTTCAAAAAATGTTTACTGGGGGAACTTTTTGCATGCTAAACACAAAATGTAAATGTTTTATAGGTTGTTACTTAGAAAAGGTCTGAAAAGACAGTGTTTTCCAGAAGATTAACAGTCATCAGTTTAGAGGATTGGAATAGGATGGGGTATAATAAAAATGGCTTCTAGCTTTATGTTTGAAATTTTTATTGTGAGGTTGTGTTAATGCATTGTGTGATTAAAAAGAGGTAAAATTGGCCAGGTGTGGTGGCTCACGCCTGTAATCCCAGCACTTTGAGAGGTGGGAGGATCACTTGAGGCCAGGAGTTCAAGACCATTCTGGCCAACATGGTGAAACCCCATCTCTACAAAAAATACAAAACTTAGCCGGGCATGGTGGCATATGCCTATAATCCCAGCTGCTTGGGAGGCCAAGGCACAAGAATTGCCTTAACCCAGGAGATGGAGGTTCAGTGAGCTGAGATTCCACCACTGCACCCCAGCCTGGGTTATAGAGTGAGACTGTCTCAAAAAAAAAAAGAGGTAAAATTATTTAAAAGATATGTAGAACTGCACTAGTGGTCAGAAAAACTAGATTCTAACCTTGGTTGTCTAAGACTAACTCCTGCTAAAAAATAAAAAAAAAAACTATAGTATTTTTATTGTCAGATTCTGGAATTCTAAAGCGGTTTAGAATTTTATAGTATGAAATTCCACAGAGACCTAAAGACAGAACTATGCGACCTAGCGTTCCCATTATTGGGTATATACCCAAAGGAATGTAATCGTTCTATTATAAAGACACATGCATGTGTATGTTCATTGCAGCACTATTCACAATAGCAAAGACATGGAATCATCCTAAATGCCCATCAATGAGAGACTGGATAAAGAAAATGTGGTACACCATGGAATATTATGTAGCCATAGTAAAGAATGAGATCATGTCTTTTACAGAGACATGGATGGAGCTGGAGGGCATTATCCTTAGCAAACTAACTCAGAAATAGAAAAACCAATACTGCATGTTCTGACTTAGAAGTGGAAACAAAATCATGAGAACACATGGACACACAGACGGAAACAACCCACACTGGAGCCTTTCAGAGGGTGAGGGTGGGAGGAAGGAGAGGATCAGGAAAAGTAAGTAATGGGTAGTAGGCTTAATACCTGAGTGATAAAATAGGTACAACAGACCCCCATGACACAGGTTTACCTATATAACAAACCTGCGTTTGTACCCCTGAACTTAAAATAAATTGCTCATTTCTGTTGAGTTTTTAGCTTTTCTATTATTTCTATAAAATAGGTACAAAAGAAAAATTACCGAGAAGAAAAGAAAAGAGCCACAAAGGAGCTGCTCAGTACAATCACAGATCCTTCTGTTATTGTTATGGCTGATTGGTTGAAGGTCAGTGTGTTTTGAATCATGAATTCAGATTGCTGGATGTTCATCTACTGGGATGGAAAAGCCCAGAGTATACCTAAAGCCTACAAGACAAAAACAACTCCTAAGATGATTGTTTTTCACTGGCAAAGAAACTATTATTGTATTCCCGGAGGTTCTGTGTTCCCATCTTAATGAAGAGAAGGAATCTTAATGTCTTTCTTAACAGTAGCATCAATTACATACAGTATAGCAGTTCTTTTAAAAAAGCTTTTAGATTTGTGTGATATGTTGTCTAATACAATGTGCTGTAAAAAATACGTTGCTTGCTATTCCAATTATTGTTAAGTATTACTGTACACTTAGTATGTTATTGAAAAGATGAGACAAACTTAATATAAAAGCTATTTTTAAATAGTTGGATACATAATATATTTTTTAAAAATGAAAATTGTTAATTATCAGACAGGCACACGTTGCTGTTTCCAGACCCTATTCTTTTGGCCTCTGGTTATTTTTATTTCCTTTTCTTTCATCCTGGTCACTCTATCCTCTTTCTCATTCTTATCTGAAAGACAGCTGTAGGGATCCTAAGTTTAAGAGTGATCTTGTAGGACTCTGACTCACAGAAAATTTTAGTACTTGGCGTGTACCTGAGAATCACCCCAACCCTGAAAACTTTCCACTTTTGCCAAGACTTACTAAGGCCTCTGACCTCATAAGCCTTATGAGATCTGTCATAGGACTCCCCTCACTAAAATGAGAGTCTAGTGATAGTTTCCCTGACAATTCAGGTAACTAATTCTAGGGTTTTCAATCTTGTGCTAATAACACCTTCCAACTTGTTTTGACTCTACTTAGAAGTGCATTAGCTCAAGTTCTCACTTGGGTTTTTCAGAGTTAAAGCTGCCTTCTATTAAGTCCCCAACACATTCTCTGGCTGACTTTCTCTACCTTACCTTCCTTCTGATAATTTGTCCTCCGTGTTCTGTTGCATCTCCACGATCCAAAATGTTATTTCAGAGTACCTGTCTTCCTTTCACCTCTCTTGTCTTACCATTCTTTTACATATACACATAGCTTAGATTTTCTCTTTTCTTCATGCCTGGCTCCAAACTCCTTCTTTCTAAATGTTTCTTGTTGAGAGTTACTGTGGTATGCCTATTTGGGGGATTAGGAAATCCTGTGTTATTTCATACTTCATGTAGGTGCATTGAAATAACAGATGTTTTACAGTAAATAAAAGTATAATTCTTATTTTTGATCTAAATATTAACATCCTTTCACTGTTTTGAATTCACTGAATTGCATAGATACAATTTTAATAGGTGATGGAAATAGAAATTTATAGAAAAAGTAGTTTTAGACTTACTATTGACATAGCGTTAAACCCTAGGATAAGGAACATTTTATGAGAGTATAGGGATTCATGTAACTTGTATTTTAAAATATCCTCCAATAAATTTATATGGCATACTTTATGTAATTACTGGGAACAAAGTAATTTGAATAAGGTAATTTTAGGGGCTAGGAGGAAATTATTTTCTCTTCCTACCACTCACCAAATACTTAGGGAATGCCTAGTGTGTTCCAGCAGTGTTTTCAGCACTGTTGATGTGGTAAAGGGGAAAAATTATTTTAAGCAGAATCATATACACACAAATAAGATTACAGCCATGATCAATGTTACAAAAAGAAGAATCTCAGTACTAGGAAAGTATATTTTAATGGCCCCTGACCTGGTCAGGGAGATTAGGAAAATTATTCTACTTAGTACACTATTTCGAAACTGTTGGCCTGTCTCTCACTAAAATTTAAGCATCTTAGAAACAAGAGCCATGTCGTTTTCATGTCTGTTTGCCGTGCTTACCATGTAGTGGCTTTTAAATAAAATATTTAAAGTGTGCATGTTATGGAAATTTTAGATTAAAACATCATATTTGCAGTTTTTTGGTTTGGACCTTGGGGAACAGATCTTCATTTTTAAAATAAATTTATCTTTCTGTAGATTCGTGGTACTCTAAAGAGCTGGACCAAGTTATGGTGTGTGTTGAAACCTGGGGTGCTACTGATCTATAAAACCCAAAAAAATGGTCAGTGGGTAGGAACAGTTCTTCTGAATGCCTGTGAAATCATTGAACGTCCATCAAAAAAGGATGGCTTTTGTTTCAAACTTTTTCATCCTTTGGAGCAATCTATTTGGGCAGTGAAGGTATGTAAGCGCTTGTTATATAGGTGAAAGGTAAAGATAATAATCCATGAATAGAACTGAGATAAATCAATCAAATGAGTTTAGTCCTCTGCCAGGACTTAAAAATCTGTTGTGCTTTCCAGTGCATTATTCCCCATTCTGCCTCTACTCACAAAAAAATGTGCACCAAAAAGCTTTACCTTTGAGGTCTAACTTTTTATATTGCATCTTTTATCTCTTTTGCCCTTGGGGATTCAATTTGTACTATGTTTTTCAGTTTGCAATTACTAACTCAGCTTTGTAACATTGTATTACATTTATTGTTGTTGGTTTTGTTTTGTTTCCCGCGGCCCGCCCCATGTTTTTTCTCTTTATCAAAATGGTAAGTAGAATCCCTGGAACAGAAATTGCCTTTTTTTTTTTTTTTTTGTGGTCTTTCCTGTAGTGATGTAAAGGTGTGATGGGAAGCCTATTATAAGCAGAAGCAATCTTATTTACTCTTAAAAAAAATTTTTTTTTTAATTACTTACTCTTGAGAAAGAGACAGGTGTCTTTAAAGATGAAGCATTAGGCCGGGCGCGGTG
>NW_016805433.1:3044547-3061626 GCF_001698545.2 Rhinopithecus bieti
TTTTTTTTTTTTGTGGTCTTTCCTGTAGTGATGTAAAGGTGTGATGGGAAGCCTATTATAAGCAGAAGCAATCTTATTTACTCTTAAAAAAAATTTTTTTTTTAATTACTTACTCTTGAGAAAGAGACAGGTGTCTTTAAAGATGAAGCATTAGGCCGGGCGCGGTGGCTCAAGCCTGTAATCCCAGCACTTTGGGAGGCCGAGACGGGCGGATCACGAGGTCAGGAGATCGAGACCATCCTGGCTAACACAGTGAAACCCCGTCTCTACTAAAAAAATACAAAAAACTAGCCAGGCGTGGTGGCGGGCGCCTGTAGTCCCAGCTACTCGGGAGGCTGAGGCAGGAGAATGACGTAAAACCCGGGAGGTGGAGCTTGCAGTGAGCTGAGATCTGGCCACTGCACTCCAGCCTGGGCGACAGAGCAAGACTCCGTCTCAAAAAAAAAAAAAAAAGATGAAGCATTAATGTTTTTTATAACTGAAAAGCATTACTGTGGCTGGATGCAGTGGCTCATTCCTGTAATCTCAGCACTTTCGTAGGCCAGAGCAGTTGGATCGCTTGAGCTCAGGAATTCGAGACCAGCCTGGGCAACTAGTGAAACCCTGTCTCTACAAAAAATCCAAAAATTAGCCGAGTGTGGTGACATGTACCTGTAGTCCCAGCTATTCGGGAGTCTGCGGTGGGAGGATCACTTGAGCTTGGGAGAGATCAAGGAGGTTTCAGCGAGCCATGAGCATGCCACTGCATTTCAGCCTGTGCAACAGAGCAAGACCCTGTCTCAAAAAAAAAAAAAAAGCATTATACTAACAGAATAAATGAGTCAAGTTTAAGTGGTTTTGTGCATGTATGTGTGTTTTTTAGGCAAGATTTTACTGTCACCTAGGCTAGACTGCAGTGGCATGATCATTGCTCACTGCAGCCTCAACCTCCTGTGCCTAAGCAGTTCTCCCACCCCAGCCTCCCAAGTAGCTAGGACCACAGGCACATGCCACCATGCTCAGCTAATTTTTTTAAAATGATTTTGTAGAGATAGGGTCTTTCTATGTTGCCCAGGCTGGTCTTGATTTCCTGGGCCCTCCTGCCTCAGCCTCCCAAAGTGCTGAGATTACAGATGTGAGCCACCATGCCTAGCCTAGTTTGAGTTTTTACAAAATGATCATTGCTTTAGTTTCTAAGAAGGCCAGTTATCATAGAATAAAGAAGTTAGAATTTCTCATTTAGGGAAAACCACCTAATTGAGATTATGATTAACTAAAAGTAGCTTAATCCTTTTGGGAGGCGGGGAAGGTATTGCTTAATAACGCAATATACATACACTTAGGAAAAAACTTGTACTTTTTAATCTTTATTTCAGTAGTCTGGAGTCACAGCGAGAATAAATTTGGGATTACCGAGTTAGTTCCATTCTGAGGTTAGGTGCTTCCCACAGGGGAAAGAATTTAAACCCCCAAACCTCTGACATTTATATATTAAGCGATTCTCAAGTGGAGAAAATGACTTTCAAAACCTTTTTAAACAACAACAACAAAATATATGTATACATATACACATATACAAAATACTATGTATATACACATGTGTGTGTGTATATATATAGTATTCTACTACTCTTAGGAATTGCAAGCATTAAAATAAATTTTAGGCCATTATATTAATGATTTTAATCTCAATTAAAATCAGTATTTTAATGTCAAATTTATAATATTTAATTCTTAATATTGGAAGAAGAGAGAAATCTGTATAATTATATAAATACTTCCCACAAGCAAAACCTACTTAGGATATTGTTTAAATATTTTGGAAGCCAGTGTTTATGATTAGGAAATAGTAACAGCTATGAATTCATGTCAGGTACTTTAGTATTTTACATGAAATCATTTATTTAATTCTCATACCTATAAGGAGGATACAGTTTCTTCCCATTATACACATAAAGAGATTGAACTCTGTTTTTCTAGCATGGAGCTATGATTGAAACCCAGGCAGTCTGATTCCATGTCCCACTGTATACTGGTTTTAGGAACTGGCCCATAAATTGTAAAGCTATTTGAAAATGCAGGTTACGGTATTTGTTAAAGCCATATTAGTTTTTTTTCTGTTTTCATTTTGAATCTACATCTTTACTTTCTAACGTTTTGTGCATTTTGGAAATCTGTTTTGTTTTTTGACCTGGTAACTTTAAAGAACCCTTTGAAAACAACTTAAAAATTAAGCTTTTGTATCAAAATTATATTTTAAATTCAATACTTAGTTTCCTTTCCAGATTTGTGTCTACCTAAGTTTAGCATTGGTGATATTAATTAGTGTTGGTATTGTATACTTATAAAACAACCCTAGCCAACAACAACAACAGAATTTCTTTTTCTTTCATGTTTCTGGAAAATAAAATCAGCTTATATAGTTGGTGTTTAAAACAGGTATATGTCATTGGTTTTAAAGTAGAGATATATTTTCCTTAGACCCAGTTAAAATTCATTTCTCTTTTCTTTTGAATTATAATTCTATTTCCAGATGCTTTCTTTAGCCTTCTAGAAATTTAGTATTTCTTATCTCATTAGTTGTATCCATGGGATGGACATTGTTAAGTTAAAATTTGGTTTAATATGGTAAATTGCAGGTTCTTTTTAGTATGTAAGCAATATGTAGAGGTAATATTTAAGTGATAATTAATTTGTTCAGTTTTCTGCTAAGGAGATATATTTGTTAGAAAATTTTTCTTAATACTTAACATTTGCATTGTCAAGAATGACGAAATTAAAGCTTATTTGCTTTTAGATTATAATCCATACCTGATTTAGATTATTACAGATAATATTGGATAGTATAAAGTTGAGATCTCATAATACTTACTCTCTACCATTTATTTTGTTTATTTTGTTATTAAGGGTCCAAAAGGTGAAGCGGTTGGATCCATTACTCAGCCCTTACCTAGCAGTTATTTGATCATCCGAGCTACTTCAGAGTCAGATGGTAAGTATAATTTTTGGTGGATTGGATTTTGGTCTTCATTTTTAAAAGTTTTTTTATGCCACTTTGTATTTTTCTGGGGAAATATATTTTTAGTATGGCATTTGCAGCAGAAGCATGGTAATCATAAATTGCTTTGAATGCTAAATATATGAGTAACTTAATAGACAAATAGGGATATCTGATAGAAAGGAAGCATTGTGTGATTTACCGATGAGTTAGCAGTTCAGAGTTTTCTTCTTCATCCTCCATGGACATATTAACACCTTTTAACTTGTTAGTGATCTTTATGGTAACTCATGTTTTATTTTAAAGATACATTTAATACTTTTTATATTTTACTACTAAATGTTACCATTTATGAGACATACACTTTTTTTTTTTTTTTTACATAAGACATTCGAGTACAACCTTTTTTATTCCTCCTTTAATACTTAATTCATGAAGCAAATATGGGGAGAGAAACACTTAAATGATATCAAGGTAGCTTTCAAATCTTAATAACAGATTTTGTCCTCACTTTCATGCTTTCATGTTTCGTAGTTTAGACAAGGTTGGTGTAGGGAATCTTGTAACCTTCCAAAGTTTACTTTTATCTGATTTTTTTTGTTTGTTTGTTTTTGTGTTTGAGATGGAGTCTCGCTCTGTTGCCAGGCTAGAGTGCAGTGGCACGATCTCAGCTCACTGCAACCTCCGACTCCCTGGTACAAGCCATTCTCCTGCCTCAGCCTCCCGAGTAGCTGAGATTACAGGCACACGCCACCATGCCCAGCTAATTTTTGTATTTTTAGTAGAGGCGGGGTTTCATCATGTTAGTCAGGATGGTGTCACACTCGACCTCATGATCCGCTTGCCTTGGCCTCCCGAAGTGCTGGGATTACAGGCGTGAGCCACCACACCTGGCCTCAGATGATTTTTTTAAATTAAAATATAGGTATGAGCTTTCAGTATGAAAATGCTTTACTTGACTGATATTCCCAGCAAATCTTGAAGTGATATATATGAAAATTAAGAGCCCCAAACAAATAGAGTGAAAAATTTTCTGCTAATTCGCTTTTAAATTTTATTTAAAAAATAAAACTATTAATGTTTCTCTTAACTAATATGGCAGTTAATAGTAGCATTATATAGGCATTTTCCTGATTTAAAAAGTTTCATACATACAAATAGAATGGATGTTAATCTTGAGGATAGACTTCCTATTACCAAAAACAGTTACTTCAGATAGTTTGTTTATAGTAGAACCATAAATCCTCCAGTATATTTTATGTACCTTGCTTGATACCTTCAAATTATACTGCATGTTAATGTTCTAAGATTAGAAAAATAAAGTATGTTTATTTTAGATTGGATATACTTTCTAATGCATGCTGTATACTATTCATTTATCAGTGGTTTGTAGCTGCTTAGTATGTGAAAAGCATTTGGAAAACTGAAAGATTGCATTAAGAAGTTCTAGCAGATGTTATGTTCAGATTAACTTTCCTAGTGCATGTTTCTCAAAGAAATAGTGGTAACAGGGTAAGTTAAGATGCATGCTAGTTTCATAGTTTTAAAAATTATACTGCTTATGAATCTGTGTTCATTTAGGAAGGTGCTGGATGGACGCTTTGGAGCTGGCTTTGAAATGTTCTAGTCTTCTTAAACGTACAATGATCAGAGAAGGAAAGGAACATGACCTGAGCGTTTCATCAGATAGCACACATGTAACTTTCTATGGCTTACTACGTGCTAACAATCTCCACAGTGGTGACAACTTCCAGTAAGTAGATATTACCACTGATTTGGTAATGTTTCAGAGACTGTGCTGTTCACAAAATTAGTTTGCAGGCCTAGAATTTTAGTAGTGTATCGAGGACTGAAATTTGCATATCTTCCTGTTATATGGTCTAAGACCTGGCTTAAAATTTGTTTAGCTGCTATAATCAGGTGTAGAAATGTATTTCCTTAGGGATTCCAGCCAATGTGATTTACTTTATCTTTCCCAAATATAGCCATGCTAATTATTCACCTTGTCTGTGCATGATGTGCTTTCTATTAAGAATGATTTCTGCCTACTCCTCCTTGCTTTTTTCTCCTGTCCATATATTCAAGATCAGTCTCAAATATTACATCATATGTGAAGCTTTATAACTATGAGACATAATCTGTCTTTCTATAGAGTAACACGTTTTTAGTAATGGCACTGGACTTACTCTACCTGGTATTTGTGAAATTCATTTATATCCTGTTTGGAATGAAACTGTAGCCTATTTGTGGTTTTATTCCCTGAAGGATTTATTGTAGTTAACACTAAAAAAGCATTTCTCCAAGGAAACTGGACAGTAGTGCAAAGACTTTCTTGAGATTCAGGTCTTTTTGTTGCTTTGCAGGAAAAACATCAGACTTTTCCATTTCCTCCCTTTCCCCACTCCTTGGCTTCTGCTCTGTAGTCACTTTCATCAGCATTGAGGTTGCTCTTCTCAAAGTTAGACTGCTATTCTCCTCTTCTCCATGTAGCCTGATTTAAACATTTCTTCCCTATCCTTTTACCTGTTTCTTTTTTTCTCTCTCTCTCTCTGTATTACTTTAAAAAAATTTTTAGAGCCAGGGTCTCACTCTGTTGCCCAGGCTGCAGTGCAGTGACACAATCATAGCTCACTGTAACCTGGAACTCCTGGGCTCAAGCCGATCTTCCAGTCTCAACCTCCCCAGTAGCTAGAACTACAGGCCTGTATTACCACACTGGGCTGGCTTGCTTATGTATTTATTTATTTATTTATTTATTTATTTATTTATTTGAGACATAGTCTCACTATGTTGCCCAGGTTTTTTGTTTTTTTTTTTTTCTTTTTTTCCCCACTCTCTTGAAAATCTCCATTACCTGACCTTTTATCTTATTTCTTTGCAGACCTACAATCTGGAGCTTTATCTTAATCCCAAATACCTGGTGCCTGAGTGAGATAGGATGGAATGGGGTGGGCTACTGACAGAGGAATGGGTGTTTGTTGGAACCTCTTTCTAAGACTTTCCCCTTTTTGTACAGACTATTTACCCTAATCACTTTAAGTGAGAATAGGGTAGATTCAGCAAAACTTACTTGATTTTAGTCATAGGTTCATTTCCTTCAGCTGAAATTTTCATTTTTAATTCTCTGGATTTTTGCTCAGGATTAAACCTTTCAGATGAATAGAATTTAATATAATTGTTTACCATTTACCATTTTCATATCTTTTTCTTGGACTCGTGAGGTGACTTTGGAAACCTTCATATACAGGCGGAAAGTCATAATTTATTTGAGTTCAGTTGAGAATCGGATTATCTGGACCTGCATTTTTTCTTCATACCATAGGTGACAGTGAGATTGATGGAAGTGATGCTGTTTGAAAAACTAAGAAAAATATCTAGCAAGAAGTCTAAAATTTTGGTTTTGGAAGATTTTAGTCCCAATTGGTAGAGAGGCAAAGAGCTCAGAGTATCATCTTTTCACATTTCTCCAGGTTTTTAACTTTTCTATGCCTCTGTTTACTGATCTGTAAAATGAGAATAATAATATTACCTATCTCATAGGGTTATTTTGAAGATTAAGTGAATTAACACTATGTAAAACACTTAGAACACTGTTGGGCACATAGTAAATTCTCAATAAATGTTGTATATAATTTTTATTTATGAATTGAGCATTCTTAACATCCTTTATTCTTCCTCCTAAAAATTCTTTCCCTTAAGGTTAAATGATAGTGAAATTGAACGACAACATTTTAAGGACCAAGATATGTATTCTGATAAATCTGATAAAGAAAATGATCAAGAACATGATGAGTCTGACAATGAGGTGATGGGGAAAAGTGAAGAAAGTGACACAGATACATCAGAAAGACAAGATGACTCATATATCGAACCCGAGCCTGTTGAGCCTTTAAAGGAGACTACCTACACTGAACAGAGCCATGAAGAACTTGGAGAGGTAGAAATCTGTTATTTTTAGAGATTCTGAATTTTCATATTCTTGGGAATTGTTCAATGAAATTGAAGATATTATTTGCTTCATCTATTGCCTATTTTTCTGTGATAGAATGTGATATTTTCAAAGTTGCACACATATGAAATATATTAGGATTTACAAACAACTAAACACAAATACTCACATAAATACCAATATATTCCATTAAATTTAAAGTTTACATTTTCTTCAAGCTTGATTTTGAAGTAGGATATTGCTTGATGTCATTGCCAGTGCAAAGTAAGTTGCAAGGAAGCATGAGTTTATAACGTTGTTATTGCCAGTGCATCATAGAAGTAAATGTAGTGTAAAATAATAGGCTATAATATTTTTCTAGTGGATCTCTTGTACATATTGTTCACTTTGATGTCTTTTTCAGCTACCCTTTTACCTAAGTTTTATAGCTATAGATTTTATTACTTTTGTTTCCACATTTAAAGAATGCTTGGAGTAGTCCTGAAAAGAATTCATATTTTCAACATTAGCTGGCTTGTTTACATATCTGTCTGAAATAAATGTAATGTTTTGGTAATTTTCATTAATTGATAAAGGCAGGTGAGGCTTCTCAAACAGAAACTGTGTCTGAAGAAAACAAAAGCCTTATCTGGACACTATTGAAACAAGTCCGTCCTGGCATGGACCTATCCAAGGTGGTTCTGCCTACATTTATTTTGGAACCCCGTTCTTTCCTGGATAAACTTTCAGATTACTACTATCATGCAGATTTCCTATCTGAGTAAGTAGATTCTTATTTCTTAAAATAGACAATACTTCATGATTTTAGAAGCTCTCAAGAGTACTATTTTCAATTACCATTCCTTTCCAAAATCAGGCTCTAATGACACATCACTCTCTGTTCTCTACCACTTCTTAGTAAGAAGCATATGTAATACTTTGCTATAATGTTGCCATTTATGAAGTGAAATTGAGATATCATAAGCTTGAGGAAAACAAGAATTCTACCCTTTACTGAACAACACTGGTGTTATAGGCTCCTTAACCTCAGTTCACTAACCTAACACAGAGAGAGGTGATTGGCATCATTTGTTCTCCTCTATGAAAGCCCTTGTTCAGTCCCATCCTGGGGCCTCTGTTTTTGCTCATACTTATCTGTCTGCATGCTTGTGAGGTATGTATGGCTTACCAGAACTAAAATGCCCTGCCAGTTGCTAGCTTTTGGAACAAATCCTTATTTTCTTTGCTTCTGAAGCTGCCAGCTGATCCTGAGTGTAATTTTGAAGAAGGCACACTTAAAGGAGGCAGAGGAGGTGCTGTCCACCTCTGTCCAAGCAATTTCTTGGAAAACCAGTAAACTTTGCAAGGAACAGCAACTTTGTGTCCATGCTTCCAATTCTTACTTACCTGATACCCCTATTCTAGCAATAATGGTGTTTCAAGGCACTGTGCTTTCTATGCCACTGATATCTGGCCCTGTGACCTGATTTTTAGAATCTTTATCAATACTAGTTTCTGTCTATAAATTTCATGAGCGAACATTGAAAAAAATAATAAGCTGAGTCAAAAGATAATCGATAAACTGGGAAATTTTTGCACATTTCATCATAGACAAAATGTTTAACCTCCCTAAAAAAAGCTCTTAAAATTTGAATGAAAATGATTCTATAGAAAAGGAAGCCTATAGAAAAAGGAGTGGAAGAAATTACTGGGCAGTTGGAAAATGAAGAAATAGGAACAGTCCTTAAACATGTAAAAACCTCATGCAAAATAAGGAAAAGGTACATTTGAACTACAGTAAGTTATTGTGGTTTATCCATCACATTGACAAAAGGTCAAAAACCTTTTATATCCTAGTTCTAATATCTTCAGCACTTTTATCTGTCTGGAAATTCATTTCTCTCAGAATATAAGGCAAATTCCTGTGAATCACAAGATCTTGAGAGATGCCCCCTGTCCCAAATAGAAAGATTGTACTTTTCTGGCATTACACACTGTTGCCAAGGTTGTGTTGGCAACCAGGGACGATCATGCACCACCACGTGCAGTGCAGACTAGCACAGCACCCGGAAGGTAATCTGGCAGTATTTTTTTTTTTTTTTTTTTTTGAGGCGGAGTCTCGCTCTGTCGCCCGGACTGGAGTGCAGTGGCCAGATCTCAGCTCACTGCAAGCTCCGCCTCCCGGGTTTACGCCGTTCTCCTGCCTCAGCCTCCCGAGTAGCTGGGACCACAGGCACCCGCCACCTCGCCCGGCTAGTTTTTTGTATTTTAGTAGAGACGGGGTTTCACCATGTTAGCCAGGATGGTCTCGATCTCCTGACCTCGTGATCCGCCCGTCTCGGCCTCCCAAAGTGCTGGGATTACAGGCTTGAGCCACCGCGCCCGGCCAATCTGGCAGTATTTACCAAAAGTATAGATGCATTCATCATTTGATACACTAATCTCACTTCTGGGAATAACTCTTACAGATATAATGCCACATATACAGAATGGCATATACACAAGATCATTGCAGCAGTGTTTGTAATAATAAAACATTAGATATAACTCCAGTGTCCAGCACAGTGTACTGATTAAATAATGTGTGACACATTCACCCATATAAGGAAGAATTCCATAAACTGATCTGGAGGGACCTCTAGAATTGTGTGTGAAAAAAGCAAGGTGTACAGAAGAGTATGTATAGTTTGCAAACCTTTTTGAAGAAAAACAGGACTGTTTATTTATATATGCTTGTTTATGCCTAAAGAAAACTTAGAAGGAAACTTTTTTAAAAAGTTACCTATAGAAGGTAAGTAGGAACAGTGTGGAGAGATGGGGCAGTAACAAGACATGTGTACCTCTTTATATTGCTTTGGCCTTTGAACTATATAT
The DNA here is from genome assembly GCF_001698545.2 of Rhinopithecus bieti. Taxonomy (NCBI): domain Eukaryota; kingdom Metazoa; phylum Chordata; class Mammalia; order Primates; family Cercopithecidae; genus Rhinopithecus; species Rhinopithecus bieti. The sequence continues at coordinate 3,054,327 of NW_016805433.1, forward strand.
ATTTAATTTTAAAATAAAATTGCATAGTAAGGGAATTTAAGCCAAGATGGACAGAGAGCAATCAGAGGGTTGCTACTCCAGAAAAACACAAGCTTTCAACTTAGCACAATTGTCAATAAGCCTAGGTCTGTGCTCTTCTGTCTCACATCTCATTTTAAAAAAATCACCACGTTGGACTGTCAGACATGCTTGTGAAACATAAATGCCTTTTTGTAAATAAGGGTATAGTAACGACATTACAAACAGAAAACAACAATAACAAAAACAACTTCTCAGTAAAATTTACTTCAGACATACACAATCAGGTTTTTGCAATGATTGCACAACAACAGAATTGTATGGGGGGCAGCTGAGTCATGGCTCCTACAAACTTCTTTAAAATAAAAATTACTCTTTGATTATCCATTATTCTGGTTGAGTTTTTATTCTGGAAAATCAGTTGATAGTACACAAGAGCAAGTTGAAGAATAAAAATAGGTTAAAACCTTCTGTATTGATTTAATTATTTTGACTCTGCTTCATATTTGTAATTTGAAACTTCTGTGTTTTGTACTAAGGACTGCATACCCATAAAATCCTATATTTAGATAAGTACTTTGCACAAAAGAGGCTAACGTCAACGTATGTCCTCCCCTCCATGTACTACAGCACCCACCAGTTACCATTGATCTACTCTAACATCAACAACTGAGAATGGACTCAACCAAGTAAACATTGGTCTTTCACTGACATATGAGGTTGAAGACTTCTATCAGGATTGTTAATGAGGCTGCTTGGCCACTGCCTATCATTGCAAATGCTAGAAATCACATAGTGCATGAATCCAAAATCCATTTTTATTTTTTTCAATCACAATTTTCACAGAGCCACTAACAACATCTCAGGTTCTGCAGAATCCCAATTCAGAAACCTTGGTTTGGAGAGTTTCCAAAAACTACTTTAGCAAAGACTCAGGCAGTGTACCAAAGAATGGGAAAATGTGACCAGGTTAAGAAAAACAGAAATGGATTTACATGGTTGAAAATTGATTACATGGTTGTTTTGTCATCCATTTAAAATAAGAATTATGTTTTCTAATCATATTTCATACTCAGTTATTAATAAATGTGAGAGAGAATTTGTGATTTATTTTGTAAAATTTTTGTTTACCATTTTGTGTTTTAGGGCTGCTCTTGAAGAAAATCCTTATTTCCGTTTGAAGAAAGTAGTGAAATGGTATTTGTCAGGATTCTATAAAAAGCCAAAGGTAATGTTTGTTTGTATTTTATTGTCTTTAGTGTTTTATGAGTGCTTTATATTTTATGTAATCTGTAGATTGTTAACAATTACATTACTGGGCTTCTTTGACTTAGCAAAATTGCAAAATACCTGATCATTAAGACCTGTATTATTATTGAAGTAGTTTAATTTTATTTAATGTAAATTTTATTTACTTTGAAATTTTATAAGGATGGTTCCCAGATGGTACAGTTAAACCCATTTTGACTAGTTTAAGCTATTTTGAATCCTTTGTATTTGTAATTTGAAATTGCATTTTTTTTTTTAAACCAGGGACTGAAGAAACCTTATAATCCTATACTTGGCGAGACTTTTCGTTGTTTATGGATTCATCCCAGAACAAACAGCAAAACTTTTTATATTGCTGAACAGGTATTAGAAATGCATGTATGGAAACAAAACTTATCTGGAAGTTACTGGAATATTTTTATAGAAAATATTTACTCAGTAAACTCACTATTATTTAGCCTTTCTTATTTGTGCACATTTGGTAAACATTTAACCTTTTAGTATTAAATACTACTAAATGTCATATTAATAGGTATTATTATTACAGTCATGGAATCCTTTGACCAAAATAAATATGTGTTTTCCTTTGCTATACCCCTGCCCTTTTTTTAATTTTTTTTTTTGGCCGAACTCATATTTCCAAAACAACTTCTGATCATGCTCAGAATTATTCAGTGGTGTGGCATTCATTTGTCTGGCATTCAAAGTCCTCTATATCTTTTCCAAATTTATCTCAAATTAATACCTTTCTAATTCTCCACAGTAGTCAAACCTGTGCAGTTCATGACTAGGTAACCTGATCTCACAGTTTCTTGCCTCATTTTTAAATTTAATTCTCCCACTCCAGTATTTCTTCTTAGGTATTCTTTATCAAAACAAACCCTGACTCGCTAATCCTTCATGATCCAAATGACTGCAGCTCCCAGTGATTTTTCCCTTCTCAAATTTCTGTATTGTTTTTGTGATTATCCATTAAGCTATTATTTTAACATTTGTATTGTTTACCTTTTTACAGAATATTTATTTTCCTAATTGAATTGTTAGCTTCAATTCCCTCTTCTCCCCTGTGATACCTCTCTTTTTGTTGTATACAGACAGAAAATATTTTAGTTTTTAAACTTTCATTAATTTGAACTCATATACATCCATAATCATGATTTTCAGTCTTCTGTCTGCATAAACTTGAGGCATATGACATTCTCTTTCAATAACAGTGGCTCCTTATTATGGTAATCCTCACTTTGAGTGTAAGGAGAATGAGAAGACCATGTGTTCTTTGGAAAACCTTCTTCTCCTAGAGGTTTTGATAACCCCCTCAAGTCAGAACCACTCATCTATATTAAATTTTTTAAAAGTCAATGATTTAATTCTTCATGAAATTAAGAAGCTTGAGATGGTGATTTTAGTTTGTCTCATGTAAAGAGAACGTAAGAAGTAAATATATTGTTGAAGGCATTAGATTATTAAATAACATGTTTTTTATTTTTGTTTCCTATAGTCATTCAGTAATCCATATGAAGACTAATCACTATATTAGTTATCCATTGCTGTCTAAAAAATTACTGCCAAAACTGAATGGGTTAAAGCAGTACTTATTATCTCATATGATGAGGTTCAGGAATCCGAGATCTGCTTAGCTGGGTGGTTCCGGCTCAGGATTTCTAGTGAGCTTGCAGTCAAACTGTCAGCCAGCTTTGCAGTCATCTACAGGCTTGACTGGATAGGAAGATTCATGTCCAGGTTCATCACATGGCTGTTGACAGAAGAACTCAGTTCTTCATCACATAGGCCTCTCTGTAGGGTTTTTCACAATCTGAAAGCTGGCTTTTCAGAACTAATGATTGAGAGATCGGCAGAGAGACAGCCCCCAACGTGGAAGGTGCTTTGTAACCTAATTTCAGAAATTACGTAGTGTCACTTCCACACAAACCAATTTCAGTACAATATAAGAGGGGCCTATGTGAATACCAGGAGTGTGGGTCTCACTAGGAGACAAGAGGCTGGTTACCATAACCATCAATACTTAATTTTACTGCTTATTAAATGTTTTTTCTTATTATAAGGCTTGAACTTTTGATAATGACACAATAATATGCTTATCTTTTTATACTTTATATAAACATGTTTTTATATTTTATATATGCATGTTTTTTCTTGTGTTTAATAGGTGTCCCATCATCCACCAATATCTGCCTTTTATGTTAGTAATCGAAAAGATGGATTTTGTCTTAGTGGTAGTATCCTGGCTAAGTCCAAGTTTTATGGTGAGTTTCCCCCTGTCCCAACTTGCACCCATTCCTGGGAGGTATTATTTTCTGGTGAGCTTTTATTTAGTCAGCATCATGGGCTATTTGCAACATGGAGTTTGTCGTTTTTAAGTATCATCTTTCCTTGAATAATGGCTTTTTTCTGCCCACTCATAAAGGTGTGGCTTATGTATTCATCACATATATGTAAATATATCACAAACATCACTTATGAAAAGACAGAATGATTGCCCATTATAGCCCTTTAGTGCATAAAGTATTTCTTTTGCCTTTAGTCTGACCAGTTTTTTGTGTTTCATCTCAGTGTATCTAAGGGATCAGTCATTCTATTGTAGTCTTTGAACAGAGAGGAAGAATTCAAGTATGTTTAGGAGAACTGGCCCAGGGTCAATCGGTAAATATATTTAACTTTGAACTAAATAACATACCAAAAAAAAACTGTTTGCAAGTACAAGGGAAAATAGAGAAAAGGTTATAGTAGGAAACATTAATACAAAAACTTGACAGTTCAAACAAATCATTGCCAAAGCTATATACCAGTAAAACATATATAACCTTAAAATGCTTTTATATAGTTTTTTAAAATGTTTAAATGAAGAACAATTAAATTTCAACCAAAGAATTTTAAACCTGAGTGAAAAAAATTATTATGATAAAAAAGGAAAAATAAAGTATGTAAACAGAAATCCAAGGTTTGGTTACCTGAGCATGTGGTGAGCCATAGTTAAGTCTACCACAGGGATATCTAAGAGTAGTTTTTGATCAGGAACCTGGTGTGTGTTGTTATATTTCTTCAAGGTATCTTTTATTTCCCTTGATGTTTGTTTTCGTTTGGTTTTGGTTTTTTTTTTTTTTTTTGACCTTGTTTTGTTTAAGATGGTGATTGCTTGTTTTTTTTTTTCCTTAAGTTTATATATATTTTATATTTGATATATTTCTTACCTACTTCACCTTTCATCCCTCCATTGTTCTACCCTGACTGTAGTATAAATGGCTTTTCTGAGTGTGTGTTCTACCCTTACAGAAATTTTTATGGAGTACGAGGTGCATAGCTCGCTTTCTGGGATTACTTCATCAGTGGGCCTTTTTTCTGTGTTATGGTACAATTTATATACATCAGAGCTCTCTGTTCCTTTATAATTTGAAAGAATCTATTAAATCTAGATTGAATTTAAGATTGTCAGAATTGGTTCACCTATAGGTAAATTCAAAAGGTATTTTTTCTTATTTTTTCCTTTTAATACATGTAACTGTTCAAAACAGAAATGTCAGCATTATCTTGTGAGTTTTATAACATAAGCAAATTTAACACATGTAACTATAGTACATAAGCCTGGAAGAGAATGGACCTAGAAGTAGTAAAATTTTCTATTCTATGTAAAGTGGTAAAAGATTAACTGTAAGTGAGTACAATGGCATAATCTCGACTCACTGCAACCTCCACCTCCCGGGTTCAAGCAATTCTCCTACCTCAGCCTCCCAAGTACCTGGGATTACAGGTGCCCACCGCCACGCCCAGTGAATTTTTGTTATTTTAGTAGAGATGGGGTTTCACCATGTTGGTCAGGCTGGTCTTGAACTCCTGACCTCAAGTGATCCACCTGCCTCAGCCTCCCAAAGTGCTGGGATTACAAGCATGAGCCACTGCACCCAGCCAACTGTGACATTTTGAAGATAAATATTGTAATCCCTAAAGCAGTGGTTCTCCTCAGGAGACATTTGGCAATGTCTGAAGACATTTTGGGTTCTCACAGTTGGGAGATCCAGTAGGTAGATGCCAGAAATGCTGCTAAACATCCTACAATGCACAGGATAACTCCCTACAACAAATAATTATCCGGTCCTCTAAATATCAGGAATGCTACCATTGAGAAGCCCTACACTAGAGCAAACACACACACACGAAGAAAATCACCACCAAAAGTATAGGCAAAAGTCAGTAAGAAAATTAAAATGAAATTATTTGAAAATTTTAAACAATAATTTAAATAATTTATAAAAGAAACAGGAGAGCCCAATCAAGGAACAAAAATCAGAGGGGACAGATAGAAAGCACATAGCAAAATGATAGACCAAAATAGTATGATAGACCCAATAATATGATTGTATCAGTCTTAATGGCCCAAATAATCTCATTTAAAGACAATGATTATCAGATTAGCTAAAACAGCAAGGACCAACATACCTTAAATGTAGACACACAAATAGGTTGAAAGTAAGTGAAAAGTAGGCCAAGCATGGTGGCTCAGTCCTATAATACCAGCACTTTGAGAGACCAAGGTGGGTGAATCACCTGAGGTCAGGAGTACCATACTAGCCAGGCCAAAATGTAGCCTGTCTCTACTAAAAATACAAAAATGAGCTGGCCATGGTGGTATATACACCTGTAATCCCAGCTACTCGGAGTGCTGAGGCAGGAGAATCACTTGAACCTGGGAGGCAGAGGTTGCAATGAGCTGAGATCATATCACTGCACTCCAGCCTGGGCAACAAGAGCAAGACTGTGTCTCAAGAAAGGAAAAAAAAAAAAAAGAAAGTAAATGGAAAGTAAAAGTTAAAAGCTAAACTATGCAAGTATTAAGTACAAGTAGAGTTGAGTGAGTATATTAATAAAATAGATTTCAAGACAAAAACGTGTTAATAGAGATAAAGAACATTTCATAATGAAATAGAAAGGTTCAATTCTTCAGGATAGCATAATAACCATAAATGCCTATGTACCTAAGCACAGAACTTCAATATGAAGCAAAAACAGAATTAAAAGAGACAGAAATTTGAAATGGGCAAATTTTCTTAAGAGATACGAATTACCACGGCTGACCCAAGAAGTGGTGTAAAATTGTAATACTCTTATATCAGATAAATTGATTTAGTAATTTAAAATCTTTCTTCAAGGTTATACTCCAGGCCCAGATGTCTTGAGTTCTTCTAAAGATTTAAGGCAGAAATAACAGTTCTACACAATTTTTGGCAGAAAATAGAAGAAAAAACAGTCCTCAGATCATTTTATGAGGCCAGGATTATCCTGATCCCCAAACCAGAGATTACAAGAAAATAAACTACAGATCTAATATCCTTTATGAACATACATGCAAAAATTCTTAAGTAGTAACAAATCAACATATAGGAAGAATAATATATGGACATATACATATAAAAGAAGTATGATCAATATATTAAAAGAATAATATATCATGATGAAATGGATTTTGTCTCTGGAATACAAGGTTGGTTTATCATCTGATAAAAATGTAATTTACCATATTAATAGAATAACAGAGAAGAAAAGTATGATTTCAATAGATACGGAAAAATGATTTGACAGAATTCAACACCTATTTATTTCTTAGTCCTCAAGAAACTAGGACTAGATTAAAGGCATCTATGAAAAATACATAGCCAACTTCATACTTTTAAGGTGAAAACTGAATAATTTCTACCTAAGATCAAGAACAAGGCAAGGATGTTTACTCTCATTGCTTCTATACAAAATTGTATTAGAGGTCCTAGCCAATGCAGTAGGCAAATTAAAGGGAAAAATAGCATACAGATTGAAAGGAAGAAGATAAGCCATTTATATACCAGATTATATAGAAAATCTTCAAGAATATACAAAAAAAGCTCATGTAACTAATAAGTGAATTTAGTAAGATCTCAAGATGCATGGTCAAAATAGAAAAAATCAGTCATATTTCTATATACTAGAAATGAATACTTGCAGAAGTATATATATATATATATATATA
>NW_016805433.1:3061932-3114779 GCF_001698545.2 Rhinopithecus bieti
TTTGAGACAGTGTCTTACTATGAGAGATCCTCTCATCTCAGCCTCCTGAGTAGCTGGGATTACAGGCACACATCACCATGCCTGGCTCAGAATGAAATTTAAAAACAACTCCAATTATAATAGCATCCAAATAATATATTTAAAAATAAATTTAATAAAAGATGTAAGTCCTGTATATTGAAGACTAAAACATCACTGAGGAAAATTAAAGAAGATCCAAATAAATGGATAGATAGACTATGTTTATATATTGAGATATTTAATATTGTTAAGATAATAGAGCTCCCTTAATTGAGCCATAGACTCAGTGCAGTCCTAATCATAATCTTGGCAGGCTTTTTTGAAGATATTGGCAAGTTGACTCTAAAATTACATTGAAAAGTCAAGGACCCAAAACAGCCAAACAATTTTGAAAAAGAACAAGATAAGTCTTTCACTGCCTAATTTTACTATAAAGCTAAGGTAATCATTACAGTGTGGAATTGACATAATGGTAGATATATAAATTGATGGGATGGAATAGAGTTCAGATGTAGACCGGTACACATGGTCAAATGTTTTTTCACGTGGGAGAAATGATTGTCCAGAGTTAAACATGCATGTACCGTAAACTCAGAAATTCCACTCCTAGGTATTTACCCATGAAAAATGAAAATAGATGGCTACATAAAGACTTGTACATAAATATTCTTAAGTATACACAACATTATTCATAATAATCCAGGACTAAACACAACTTAAGGACCATCAACTAGTAAGGAAATGTCACAACTACAGAATGCTAACTAACAATAAAAAGGAATAGAATTCTTATACAGCAATGTGGGTGAACCTGAAAGACACTGTGCTAATTGAAGGAAGTAAAACACAGCAAGCTACATCTTCTATAGTGCCATCTGTACAGAATTCTAGAATAGGTAAAGCCAGTAATTTAAAATGGACCAGTGGTTTCCTGGGGCTGAGGGAAAGGATTGACTGCTCAGGGGCAAGGAGGAACTTTTTGGGGATAATGGGAAGTTCTATATCTTGACTGTGGTGGTGATTATATGACTCTGCAATTTCCAAAACTTGAATTTCACACTTAAAATGGGTTAGTTACTGTATGTAAATTTATACTTAAGTAAAACTGAGAATAGAAGGAGAGAAAATGCATACAGGAGAAAACTTAGAAGGAATTACCATAGTGTTTTATTGTTGACTATATTTTGGTGCTTTATATTTTTTATTTTTCTAAATTGTCTATAGGATTGTTATATCAATTATAAGCATTTAAATAGCTTGAGATTTGTAAAGTAATGTGACTTATAGCTAAAAAATAATGGTTTTATTCAAAAAAGAAAATTAGGCTATACAGTGAAACAGTGTTTTATTAATATTAAGTATTCTCCATGTTTTCTGATTTTCTTATAACTCTCATAAAATAGGCCGGGTGCAGTGCCTCATGCCTGTAATCCCAGCACTTTGGGAGGCCGAGGAGGGCAGATCAACCAAGGTCAGGAGTTAAAACTAGCCTGGCCAACATGGGGAAACCCTGTCTCTACTGCAAATATAAAAATTAGCTGGGTGTGGTGGTACACGCCTGTAATCACAGCCACCCGGGAGGCTAAGACAGGAGAATTGCTGAACCCTGGAGGTGGAGATTGCAGTGAGTTGAGATCACTCCACTGCACTCCAGCCTGGGCAACAGAGTGAGACACTCCATCTCAAAAAAATTTTTTTTTAATTATAAAAAAGCACATAACTGTATCTTTTAGAAGTAGTCATTATGTAAAAATGAGAATAAGGATGAAATATGTTTTGGATATAAGGTAATGAATACATGTTTGGGCACATTGAGATTGAGACTTTTTTTTTTTTTTTTTGAGACGGAGTCTCGCTCTGTCGCCCAGGCTGGAGTGCAGTGGCCGAATCTCAGCTCACTGCAAGCTCCGCCTCCCGGGTTTACGCCATTCTCCTGCCTCAGCCTCCCGAGTAGCTGGTACTACAGGTGCCCGCCACCTCACCTGGCTAGTTTTTTGTGTTTTTTAGTAGAGACAGGGTTTCACCATGTTAGCCAGGATGGTCTTGATCTCCTGACCTCGTGATCCGCCCGTCTCGGCCTCCCGAAGTGCTGGGATTACAGGCTTGAGCCACCGCGCCCGGCCGAGATTGAGACATTTTTAAGACTTTCCACTGTAGATGTCTGGTAGGTGTTCTAAATATATTTTGTTTGTTTTTGAGTTGGTTGAATATGTTTTGTGAAATTTAATAAACAACATTTTATTTCAGGAAACTCATTATCTGCAATATTAGAGGGAGAAGCACGGTTAACTTTCTTGAATAGGGGTGAAGATTATGTAATGACAATGCCATATGCTCATTGTAAAGGTAAATATTTTCTATACTTGAGTTAGATATTAAGCTTTCCTTTTAAGTAAATGTATGTAGCTGTGATTTGTTGTGCTTTCTGATTGATGGAGTCAGACTTATATTTTGTTTGAAAGCATCCTTGATTTACAGATATTTAAGATTATTGCTATCATTTGCTGAATATTTCTGTGGTGAATTAATTCACCTGTAATGGACCTTTTTGTGATGTATACTTTAGTCAGAAGAGACTGACTTACCATAATGAAATTTCTTTGCACTTACCTGATGTGCAAGTTTTCAAATTTGACAAAACTGTCTGTTATTTCAGAATCTGTAAAGATGATTTTCATTTTTTTGCACCACCATGCTTTTAAAATTTTAATTTACTATTTTTTAATGTACCAAGTTTTAAAAGATTTTCTCACCCTCTTTTGCCAATTTCTTAATGTGTTATGCTTTTTGACCCATTATTTAAAATACAGATAAGGGTGTTACATAATAATTGTCATCTACAACATTACAACATGCTAGGCACCCAACTATTCAATGCATTTATTTAATCATTTCAGCAGCTCCTATAAAATAGAAATATTATTATTCCCTTTTTATAGAAGAGGAAAAATGAAGCACAAAGAGGCTTAATACGCCTGAGATCACACAGCTAAAATGCAGCAAGTCAGGATCTGAACCCAGGTGGTTTACCTCTGCATTCTGAACTTTCAACTGTTTTGCGTCAGTTTAGTGTGGTCATGATGTGTGTCCTCCCTTCCAACCGGTTTCTTAAAATCTTAAAAATAACTTTTTTGGTAATTATCCTCTATTTTGGGAACTGATTCATGAAAACATAGAAATTATTCAGTATGAAAAGTGGGCAAAGGATATGAACAGACACTTTTCAAAAAAAGCTCTTTATCACTGGTCATTAGAGAAATGCAAATCAAACCACAATGAGATACCATCTCATGCCAGTTAGAATGGTGATCATTAAAACATCAGGAAATAACAGATGTTGGAGAGGATGTGGAGAAATAGGAACACTTTTACACTGTTGGTGGGAGTGTAAATTAGTTCAACCATTGTGGAAGACAGTGTGGCAATCCCTCAATGATCTAGAGTTAGAAATACCATTTGACCCAGCAATCCTATTACTGGTATATACCAAACGATTATAAATCATGCTACTATAAAGACACATGCACGTGTATGTTTATTGCAGCACTATTCACAGTAGCAAAGACTTAGAACCAACCCAAATGCCCATCAGTGATAAACTGGATAAAGAAAATGTGACACATACATACCATAGAATAGTTTGCAGCCATAAAAAAGGATGAGTTTATGTCCTTTGCAGGGTCATGGATGAAGCTGGAAACCATCATTCTCCGCAAACTAACGCAGAAACAGAAAATCAACCACCACATGATCTCACTCATAAGTGGGAGTTGAACAGTGAGAACACATGGGCACAGGGAGGGGAACAGCATACACCGGGACCTGTCGGGAGGTGGGGGGCAAGGGGAGGGATAGCATTAGGAGAAATACCTAATGTAGATGATGGGTTGATAGGTGCAGCAAACCACCATGACACATGTATACCTATGTAACGAAGCTGCATGTTCTGCATATGTATCCCAGAACTTAAAGTATAATTTGAAAGGAATTATTTGATATGGCCTTATTTCACAGTTGAGAAACCTGGGAGGGTTGAATCTTATTGAAGGCCAACCCAGCATGTACAAAAGAGGCTGACTTATGGCCTCAGTCTAGATATTCTTAGAGCTTGAGGTAAGCATGGAGTGAAATATCTTTAATTATGAATTGATAAGAACAAATATATTTAAATTTTCTATCATTTAGAAAAAATAAAATTATATTCCATGTAGACATCCATGCCCATACTTAGCTAATAATAGGGAAAATTTTTTATAGCAATGCATGGAAAAAGAAAAGAAGTTATAACCGCTTGTGAATGAGCACATGAAATGATTTTTATAAGCTGTTTCACCCTGTATGTTTTCTAAGGTATGTTCCCCCAAGTCACTAGCCTCACAAATTGTTTTGTAAAATAAGAGTACCATAGCCAAATAAGTATGAGAAACATTACATAGTCTGTTCCCCTCTCAAAAGATAATATTGTACGTTGCATGTTAAAGGCTGCCTTAACATCTTAGACCAACAGCAGATACACAACCTGTTTAGCTTTGTTAAACCTAGAGTTTCCCCAGCTTTTAACCACAGAACTTACTCTGTAGTTTTTTTGTTTGCTTTGCTTATGCATTTGATTCTTGTTATTTGCAGTGGTTATATAAAGTCACCACTGAGTTAGCAAATACTGAGCCATTACTCCTGGGGGGAGTATGAGATTGGATTCCTGTGAGCCTCTTGTCCTAACATTTTCATCAACCAATCAATCAGTACATAACCTTGTTTTATGTGTGCTTCTATTTAAAGAAACCTGATGTCATTATAACATTAATTACCTATTATTGATTCATTAACCTTGAACTAACAGCCAACAGAACCTGAAACCTACACGTAGCTTTTAACACACATTTTCCCTATAAGATACATTATAGCTTTCTTGCACTTAGGAACACTAGGCAGCACTGCAACACTACATGTGGGTCCACTTTAAACAGCAAAACCACCAATGAAAAGCACAAAATGTGAAAACATGGTAGTAAATACACTGCAAAAGGACACTTTTTTTTTTTTTTTTTTTTTTTTTTTTTTAACAATGTGGAAGCTGAAACAAGGAAGAGTGTTTGCCTTGCTCAACCTCAGCTCAGAGTGTGTGCATCAGGTGACTCAAATTTTTCACTACTCTGCACGTGTCTCCAAATGACTACAGAAGCACTCTGGGTATTGATACTTTACTGAGTAGGTGAATTTACAGATATGGAATCTGCACATAATGTGAATCAGCTGTTATCTATTTATATCCCACAGAACCATCTTTATATCTGTATTATAGCTTTTCATTTGAGTGGGACAGAGTGATTTTGAATTACGTTCCTCCTAAAAGGTGATTAGATTACTAAACTGTTTATTGTGAGCCATATACATATAAATATTTTGTCAAATCTTTTTCCTTTAGGAATTCTTTATGGTACAATGACACTGGAGCTTGGTGGAACAGTCAATATTACATGTCAAAAAACTGGATACAGTGCAATACTTGAATTTAAACTAAAGGTTAGTAGAAATAATAGTAGGTATCACCTAACTAGAAGGAGAGCCATACAATAAATATTGAATAACGGGCACCATGTATTTCCTAGTTAAGGACTAAATGTAAGAAAACAATTTACGTCAGGTCAAAGATAAGTGCATCTAACGGATAAGGACAAGGCTGGGTGAGTATCTTCGGATAGCCTAAGATAGCAGCCTTGGAAAATTCAAATTAACACAAAGACGTTTTTGTTTTTCATCTTAATTAATAAAACTGTGGGTATTATATAGAAGATGAGATTTAAGAAGTGATTAGACAGAAATTTCTTAATAAAGGATTGTTTTTACCAAATACCAGAAGATATGTGTCATCTTGCAGTCTAGCTGTGTAAACTAAGGCACAGTTGTATTAGTCACTATTTCTATGTAATAAATTACTCTAAAACTCAACAGACTTAATAACTGTGCTGTTCCTCGTGAGTTCTGTGAGTCAAAAATTTGGACAGGGCATATTGGGGATAGCTTATCTCTGCTTCATAATGTCTGGGGTCTCAGAAAGACTTTGTAGGCCATGGGTGACTCAATAGTTAGGGACTGTAATCACCTGAAGGCTTATCACTACATATCTGATACCTGGTCTAGGGTGACCGAAGGACTAGGACTGCTAATCTGAGCACCTGTATACACGGCCTTTCCATGTGACTTGGTTTCCTGACAGCATGACAGCCTCAAAGTAGACTTCTTACTTGGCATTTGAGGGTTTCAAAGTGCAAGTGCCCCGATGAGCAAGGCAGAAGCTGCATTTGCTTTCCATGACCTAGTCTGAGAAGCCAAATTATATCACTTCCACTGTCGTCTATTATTTGGAGAATTATAAGACCACCCAAATTCAAGGAGAAGAAATATAGACCCCACTTCTCATTGGGAGAGTGGCAAGGTCTCCTTGAGGAAGAGTATGTGAGCTGGAGGGGAGAGGGTACATATTGTCAAGGCCATCTTTGGAAATTTTTGTCTGCCTCAAAATGAAAGGGAAATTTGAGAACTTAATGTGAATTAATTGTTCTTGAACAACAGTATATTATGTTCAGATAAAAATATTTCTGTGAACTATGTAATATTACTAAATTGCTGATGTGTTGATATCCAGCTGATAAGCAGTTTTGCTCTAATGAGAAAGACCTCTTCAGTATTATTTGATGCAATATCTTTTTTTTATTTTTCTTTCACCTTGACAAAATTTTGCTTGTATGGTGATGATAATGTTTGAAGATCATGATGAATGAGTTCTTAAGTATATATGATGCCTTTAAGTATTACATTGGAGCATCAAAATTTTGTCTCTAAGGAGAGACATTAGTAAGGTATTATAGTAACTCAAAATATATTCCTTCTAATTTTATTTTTTGTAGGCTTTTTTTAGCTATGTATTTTACTTTTGTTTATTTTTTAAGGAAGGGGTGTTACTTATTTCAATGGATCGTGAATTCCCTTAGGTTTACTGAGTTGTTATTGCTTAAGATAATGTCACATTGATAGGGCACAGTCTTGACAGTTAGGTGAGGACATAGGATTTGAGCATACATGGAACATGAGTCAGTTATATCAGTGTGATCTTTCTTCATATGTTTATTTTCATTTAACATAGTCTGCTTGTTTTATCCTATTTTTTCATAGCAGCAATTCAGATTTCTTATTAAACATTCCAACTGAAATTTGAGCCAGTGTTTTTTACTGCTTGTGTATTCAAGAGCACTATAACTATGCAAGTAATTTTTGTTGTTTTTTTTTTGTTTTGGTTTTACATTATATGTAAATATAAGTGATAAGTAAAATGTTTTAACATTTTCTCATTTGAAAGCCATTCTTAGGGAGTAGTGACTGTGTTAATCAAATATCAGGGAAACTTAAACTGGGAAAAGAAGTCCTAGCTACTTTGGAAGGTCATTGGGTAAGTATTTTGTAAAGAATTTTACTTCCACTGTCGTCTATTATTTGGAGAATTGTAAGACCACCCAAATTCAAGGAGAAGAAATATAGATCCCACTTCTCATTGGGAGAGTGGCAGGGTCTCCTTGAGGAAGAGTATGTGAGCTGGAGGGGAGAGGGTACATATTTTTGTAAAGGATTTTATTCTGTGGGAAAAAAAATAACAATCACATTTAAAATTTAAAACTTACTCCATTGCTGAAAACATCACTATTTAACATAAGCATCAGCTTAATAGCAGATATTTTGGTGTTGATCTGTTATCAACAATAATTAATTTTATGTAATATTTTATTTCCAAAACTTTAAAATCAGTAGAAATAGCTAACACTTAAATATATGACTTACTGCATTATTTAAGAATGTTACTCATATTAACTGATTTAATATTTATAACATATAACCCTATGAGGTGAGTATATAGGTGCCATGACCATTTTATTATTGTTTATTATTGTCCCCATTTTATAGAAGAGGACACTGAGGCACAGAGAGTTCACATAATTTGCTCAAAGTAAGTGGTGAAACAAGAATTAAAGCCCAGGAACCCTGGCTCCAGGGCTGTGCTTTTATGCACAGCACTCTGCTGCCTCTCACATAGAAGAAAGAGGCATAGTTCCAATTAGTTACATTCCTTTCAGTGGAACATGGAAAGGATATAGTGGTGTATGACAGCAATGGTTTTTATTTACTTCTGTGCTAACCTAAATTCATATTTATGTAATTTTGTTAAGAGACGCGTAAATGAATAAAAAGAATCATGGCACTGCATGGATATACCATACTACGAGCACTGAGTATATGCTCCTTTCTGCATACAGTAAGCAGAAAATGTTGAGAAATATAAGAAAGTGAAACTGTATTTAGGGACTCCGCTAAGTGGCCACATACACTCTGAAATTTTTTTTTAATTGCCTTAAATCTGAGCGTCTTCTGGAAAAAAGATAAAGCAGCAGTCATTTTTAAAAAATGAAATTTCTGTCTGGGTGGGGTGACTCACACCTATAATTCCAGCACTTTGGGAAGCTGAGGTAGGAGGATCGCATGAGCTCAGGAGTTTGAGATCAGCCTGGGTGACATAACGAGACCTCTTCTCTACTAAAAATAAAAAAAAAAAAATTAGATGGGCATGATGGCACATGCCTGTCCTAGCTACTCAGGAAGCCAAGGCAGGAAGATTGCTTGAGCCTGGGAGGTGAAAGCTGCAGTGAGCCATTATTGTGCTACTGCACTCTAGCCTGGGTAAGAGAGCAAGACCCTGTCTCAGATAGATAAGATGTAGATGAGAGAGAGAGATGAGAGTGAGAGAGAGAAAGAGAAGGATGGATAGACAGGTAGATAAATTGGATAGGTAAAATAGATTAGATAGATAAGGTAGATAGCACCGTTGCACTCCAGCCTACACAAGAGAGTAAGACCATGTCTTAGATAGATTATTCGATAGAGATGGAACTCAAATTTTTAATGCTAGGAAAGCCTCTTTCAGAGGGATGTGTGTGTATGTATGAGTATATTGAAACCATGGATAGTCAACAGCATCTCATTGTAGCTGCAACAAATACTATGCTCTACTTTGACAGTTTGAAGATGGTTATTGAGGCTTTGCATGTAATGTTTGAAATTTATGAAGTAAAACTTGTGAAATTTCACAAACTGGATATTCAACCAAATTCTTTTTAATTAACTAGTATTATGTATTCAATCTTAATGTTTTATAAAATGATGAGAAACATGGGGCTTTTGGAAAAGTGCTAGTTACATTTGTTTTTAAAATGTTTTAACTGGAGGATTAACCAAAAGAAATTCTCACCATCATATTACTATACTATAAAATTGCCTTCTAAGTATAATTCTCTACATTAATTTTGAATTTCTTTAAATATAGGATAGTGAAGTTTTATTACTGATAAAAGACTGATAATTCAGAGGTTTTCTGGAATCCAACACCTGACATTAAGCAATGGAGATTAATAAGGCACACTGTAAAATCTGAAGAACAGGAAGATTTTGAATCAGAGAAGTAAGTATACTGTTTTACAGCTAACTTCATAAGGATCAGAGAGTAGTTTTTCAATTCCTTAATGACATGGTCATTTTGTCACCTTTCTTCTGTCATATCTTAATTCAGCAAAATAGTTTGTCATTTGTGGAATGTGACAGTATTCTGTTTCTGTGTATAAGAATGTCAAAGAAATATAATACAAATCGTCTTGCTTTTCTGTACCTCAAAACTACTCATATTTTTCTTTATCAACTTCTCCAGAACCTTAAAAAAAAAAGTTTTTGTTTAAATAAGATTACAGGACTAATTAGTGACTCTTAGTTTCTACCTGGCAACTGTTTTCTAACCTAGTTTAGGCATTAGAACTCTAGGTAAAGGGAATGGTGCAGAATCTACTTCTGTGCCATTCTCTGAAACAAAAATAAAGTTACTGGATGGACTGGCTTCTAAAGGACTTATTAGTTGGATAATAATTAAGGCTATCATTTCTGTTCTTAAGTCATGAACTTTTTTGAATCAAAAATACTATATACACATTCCCCATTTTATTGTTATTATGTCTTTGTGTTAAGAGAAGGAGACTTATGTATAAAAGATACTTTGCTAGGTACTAAACACTCATTATGCAACTTAGTCCTCCCTACATGTTCCCACATACATATCATTCTCTCTCATGGAATTCAAGTCTGTGTGTACCTTCCCTTCTACACTCAAAATTAAGGTTGTCAAAGATGGAAGAATGTGTATGTACCAGTTCTAAATATTCTGCCATAACCACTTGATGTTCTTTATCCAGAGATAAGCTTTGCAAAGGCATACATATGATAATTTTTGAGAGTGTGTAATTCAGCATATTTGAAGATGAGGAAATGAGACTTAGGATAAATAACTTTAAGTGCACCAGCTAAGAAGTGGCAGCTCTAGGACTTGACTTCTATCTGATCCCAAAGCCTTTTCTTCTGGTTTTAACATGCTGTCTTTCTAGATGGGTAGGATATAGATATACTTTTATTTAACAGAAGAAAGAACGAGTAGAGGATATCATTTTACCTCAGTAGTCTTTTCTGTTAAACCAGTGGTTCTCAACACTGGCAATACATTAAAATACTTTGGGGAAACATTTTTAAAATGTATCAATACTTGGGCCTGACCCCAGAGATTCTGATTATAAAAGTTCTCTGATAATTCATGGATCCAAACTTTAGAAGCACTGCATTACATTAATGGATCTTTCTGAAGCCAGTGGATGTTAAACAGTGTAAGAATCATCTAGGAAGCTTGCTTAAAGCATAGATTCCTGAGCTTTACCTTCATTACATTCCTATCATCTTGAGCCAGCAACACTTACTACCATGAGTTTTAGAGTCTATATAGTAAGTTTCTCTTGCCAAGTAAAAGAAAAATTAGTCTCCACTTATGAACTTAGTTCATAGAGAGACCCTCTCTCTACTCAAGGGACTGAATTTATATCTTGACTCATTTCTAAGCCTATGAGTATAAGTGTTGTCAAAGCCAAAAATTCATGTGAGCATTATTTTCTCTACAAGGGGATTGAAGCCTGTTCTATATAGATTTTATTTTCTGTTGCATTTTAATACTATTTTGCACATGTATTAGACTCTGGCAACGGGTAACTCGAGCCATAAATGCCAAAGACCAAACTGAAGCTACCCAAGAGAAGTACGTTTTGGAAGAAGCTCAAAGACAAGCTGCCAGAGATCGGAAAACAAAAAATGAAGAGTGGTCTTGCAAATTATTTGAACTTGATCCACTCACAGGAGAATGGCATTACAAGTTTGCAGAGTAAGTAACTTAAAATAGTTTATTTCAAACAATATATTATTAGCATGGTTTATTGCCTTTATTTCTAGAATATTTGTTGCTGGAGTAGTTTTTAATTAAACCATGTATATTAGTGTGAGATTTTTAAACTTGGTTTTGCATTCATTATAAGCTTGACTCTATGATAGTAGTTAGCCGATAAAATGAGGGTCCGAAGATTAGATATGGGGAAATCTCATTATTAGAGCTACCTATATAATTATTAATAAAATTGAATCATGTAATAGAAAGTTTTAAAGTTCTTTGTTTAGTCATTGAGCAAATGGTATTTTTTTTTTTTCATTTATGTAGTACCCGACCATGGGACCCACTTAATGATATGATACAATTTGAAAAAGATGGTGTTATTCAGACCAAAGTGAAACATCGTACTCCAATGGTATGTAATAAAAAACCAGATACACTAGATATATACATTTGTTAAATCTTTAGTATCTGTAACAACCAACATTTAAAATTTGGTTTCAAAATGTAAAATTTTGGGTGAGCAAAATAGGCAGCTCTGAACTCTTGTTACCCCAAAGAAACATCAGAAAACAAGCAAAAACTGTCAACTCAGTTTGCCAGAAGTCTGGAAAACAGTTGGAGGTGTTCAGCAACCAAGTGAATACTGGATCAAGAAAGTGCAAAGAGAGGAAAGCTTTATGGCATTTTTCCTGCCCTTGCCCCAGGTCCTTCCCAGTGCAGTAGCAGTCTTGAAGGGCCCCTGCATTGCCAGTGTAAGTTCCTAGTTCCAGAAGGAACAGAGTGGACCTCAGACACAATTGTGTTTGTCTGTCCTAAGCTGTCAGGATACTACCTGAAGGACTTACACAGACACTCATCTCTGAGAAAATCAATAAAGACAAATTATTCAAGGGAGCCAAACAAATTCTGGAGCTGAAAGGTATAATGAAAATGAAAATTCACCAGAGATATTCAAAAGCAGATATAAGCAAGCATAAGACAGGATCAGGAAACTTAGAGATAAGACCATGGAAATTATCCAGTCTGAGGAGGAGAAAGAAAAATGAATGAAGTGACATGAACAGAGCCTAAAGAACCTGTGGGACACCATCAAGTGGGGTATCATTGCATTATGGGAGTTCCACAGAGAGAAGACAGAGAAATGAATGAAGAATATTTAAGGAAAGAAGACCCCCAAATCCCTAAATTTGGTGAAATATATAAATCTACAAATTCAAGAAGCTGAACAAACTCGAAGTAGGATGATCTCAGAGAGAACCACACCACAGCAAACTGTCAAAAGCCAAAGAGAGTCTTAAAACCAGCAGAGAGAAGCACCTTATCACATACATTAGGGATCATCCATAGGATTAACAACCGATTTCTCATAGAAACCATGGAGGCCAGAAGGCAATGAGATGACATATTTAAAGTGGTAGAAGAAAAAACTTGTCAATCAAGAATTCTGTATCTGGCAAAACTGTCATTCAAAAATGGGAGAGAAATTAAGACATTCTCAGATAAAAGCTGAGGGAGTTCATTACCACTAGACCTGCCCTACAAAAAAATGCTAAGGGAACTCCTTCAGAATAAAATGAAACTCAAAGCTGTATGAAGTAATATTTTCAGTAAATAGTTGGGCAAATATAAAAGCTAGTGCTGTTGTAATTTTAGTTTGTAAGTCCTCTTTTATTTCCTACAGGACTTAAAAAATAAGTGAATGAAAAATAATTTAATTACATATCTTTGTTATCAGACATACAATGTATAAAGATATAGTTTGTTACAACATAAAAGCAGAGGATGGAGCTGTATAGGAGGAAAGTTTTTGTGTACTACTGAAGTTAAGTTGGTATCGACTCAAACTAGATTGTTGTAGAGGTAGGTGTAAATGTCATGCCCATAGTAACCACAAATAAAATACCTTAAAAAATACACACAAAAGAAAATGAGAAGGGAATCGAAACAGTTTACTACAAGAAGCAAACACAAAAGCAGGCAGTAATGGAGTAAATAAGAAACAAAACGTATATGACATATAGAAAGTAGCAAAATCAGAAGTTCTTATCCATAGTCACTTTAAAATGCAAATAGATTAAACTCTCTGAGCAAAAGACAAATTGTAAAAATTGATTAAAATAAACATAACCCAACTATATGCTGTGTACAAGAGATTCACTTTAGATCCATAGACAGAAATACAGTAAAATGAAAGGTTGGAAAATAATATTATGTGCAAATAGCAACTAAAGGAAAACTGAGGTGGCCAATAGTAACCAAAGGAAAACAGGTGTTTATACTAATGTCAGACTAAATAGACTTTAAGTCAAAACTTGTTACAAGAGACAAAAAGGAACATGGCGTATTGATAAAAGGGTCAATTCATATATACATATATACACACCAATCAACAGAGCCCCAAAATATACAAAGCAAACTGACAGAATTGGAAGATAGAAACAGCTCTATAACAATAGATGGAAAATTCAGTAAATTACTTTTAGCAATGAGTAGAACCTCTAGACAGAAGATCAATAAGGAGGAAATGGATAACTTGAACCACACTGTAAACCAACTTGACCTAGCAGACACACAGAACAATCCACCCAACCATGGAAGAATGCACATTCTTCTCAAGTATACATGGAACATTTTTCAGGATAGACCATATGTTACACCATATAACATGTCTCAGTAAATCCCACCTACTCAGGTGGTTGAGGCAGGAGAATCATGTAAACCTGGGAGATGGAGGTTGTAGTGAGCCGAGATCACACCATTGCACTCCAGCCTGGGCAACAGAGTGAGACTCTGTCTCAGAAACAAACAAAACAAACAAACAAAAAAAAACTCAATGGGTCAAAGAAAAACACAAGGGAAATTAAGTAATACTTAGACAAGTGAAAACAAAAATACAGTATAACAAAACTTATGAGATGCAGCAAAGGTAAGGAAAATATATATCTGTGAACATCTACATTAAAAGAGATCTCAAATCAATAACCTTACTTCATACCATGAGAAACTGGAAAAAGAAGAAAAAACTAAACCCAAAGCTAGCAGAAGAAGAAAATAATGAAGATTAGAGTACAGATAAACAGAATAGAGAGTAGGAAAAAAATAGAATTTGTGAAACCAAACCAAAAGTTGCTCTTTGATAAAAATAAACAAAATCAATAAACCATCAGCTAGGCTGAGGAAGCAAGAAAGAAGACAACAAATGACTAAAATCAGCAATTAAAGTGGCGATGTTACTACCAATCATAAAGAAATAGAAGGGATTATGAGAGAACACTATGAATAATTGTATGCCAGCAAATCCCTAGAAACTCACAAATTACATAAACTGACTCAAAAAGAAACAAAATCTCAATAGAGCTGTATCAATAAAGAGATGGAATCAGTAACCAAAACCTCCAAAGAAAATTCAAGATCAGATGGCTGCACTGGTGAATTCTACAAAACTTTAAAGAATAAGCACAAATTCTTCTCAAACTCTAAAAAATAGAACAGATGGGAACATTTCCTGACTTATTCTCTGAGGCTAACATTACCCTAATGTCAAAGCCAGATAAAGACATCACAAGAAAATAAAATCACAAACAATAACCTTTATAAGTAAGATTCATACATCCTTAACAAAATACTAGCAAACAAAATTCAGTAGCATATTAGAAAGATTACACACCATAACCAAGTGGAATTTATTCCAGAAATGCAAGGTTGGTTCCACGTAAGAAAATCAATGTAATATACCACATTAAGAAGGGGGGAAATCACCTGGTCATCTCAATTGATCTCAATTGACATAGAAAAAGCATTTGACAAAATCCATCACCCTTTCATAATCAAAAGAAAGACCTCATAAAACTAGGAAGAGAAGAGACTTCCTCAACATGATTAAGGGCATGTATGAAAAACCCACAAATAGTAGACTCAGTGGTGACAGGTTGAAAGCCTTCCCCGTAACATCAGAAACAAGACAAACATTCCCACTTTCACCATTCCTATTTACCACTGTACTGGAAGTTCTAGCTAGAGCAAGAAAAAAAAGAGAAGTCATCAAAATTGGAAACAAAGAAGTAAAACTATCTCTAACAGGTGACATTATCCTATATATAGAAAATCCTAAAGAATCCATAGAAAGCTACTAGAGCTAATGAACTTAAGAAAAATTGTTGGGAATAAGATCAACACACAAAAATCAGTTATGTTTCTAACAATAAACACTCTTGAAATTAAGAAAGCAATTCAATAATAGCATCTAAAAGAACAAATTTAACCAAGGAACTGAAAGACTTCTACAGTGAGAACTATAAAACATTGCTAAAGAAATGAAAGGACGTCTAAATAAAGGGAAAGACACCTCATATTCTCAGGTAGAAAAGGTTAATATTGTTAAGATTTTGGCCAGGCACAGTGGCTCATGCCTGTAACCTCAGCACTTTGGGAGGCTGAGGCAGAGGAATTGCTTGAGCCCAGGAGTTTGAGACCAGACTGGACAACATGGCAAAACTCTGTCTCTACAAAAAATAGAAAAATTAGCTGGGCATGGTGGCACATGCCTGTAGTCTCAGCTACGTGGGAGGCTGAGGTGAGAGGATCACCTGAGCCCAGAGAGGTCAAGGCTGCAGTGTCGTGACGGCACTACTATACTCCAGCCTGGGTGACAGTGAGACCCTGTCTCAAAAAAGTAAGAATATAACAGTACTACTCAAAGCAACCCACCGATTCGCCACAATCCCTGTCAATGTTACCTTTTTTTGCAAGAATGGGAAAGCAGATCCTCAAATTCACATAGAATTGCAAGGGACCACAAATAGCCAAAACAATTTTGAAAAAGAAGTATAAAGAGAACTCTCACTTTTCGATTTCAAAACTTACTATAAAGCTACAGTAATCGAAGGAATGTGGTACTTATGTAAGAGCAGGCATATTGACCAATGGAATAGAATTGAGTGTCAAAATGTCAAGCCAGACATCCATGGTCAATTAATTAATTTATTTCAATTATACTTTAAGTTCTGGGATACAAGCACAGAATGTGCAGTTTTGTTACATAGGTATACACATGCTATGGTAGTTTGCTACACCCATCAACCCGTCATCTATGTTAGGTATTTCTCTTAATGCTATCCCTCCCCTAGCCCCCCACCCACCAATAGGTCCCGGTGTATGATGTTCCCCGCCCTGTGCCCATGTGTTCTCATTGTTCAGCTCCCACTTATGAGTAAGAACATGCGGTGTTTGGTTTTCTGTTCCTGTGTTAGTTTGCTGAGAATGATGGTTTCCAGCTTCATCCATGTCCCTGTGAAGGACATTAACTCATCCTTTTTTATGGCTGCATAGTATGCCATGGTGTGTATATGCCAGATTTTCTTTATCCAGTCTATCACTGATGGGCATTTGGGTTGGTTCCAAGTCTTTGCTATTGTGAATAGTGCCACAATAAACATACATGTGCATGTGTCTTTATAGTAGCATGATTTATAATCGTTTGGTATATACCCAGTAATGGGATTGCTAGGTCAAATGGTATTTCTAGTTCTAGATCCTTGAGGAATCGCCACAGTCTTCCACAATGGTTGAACTCATTTACACTCCCACCAGCAGTGTACAAGCGTTCCTATTTCTCCACCTGCTCTCCAGCATCTCTTGTTTCCTGACTTTTTAATAATTGCCATTCTAACTGGCATGAGATGGTATCTCATTGTGGTTTTGATTTGCATTTCTCTAATGACCAGTGATGATGAGATTTTTTTAGTATGTTTGCTGCAAAAATGTCTTCTTTTGAGAAGTGTCTGTTCATATCCTTTGCTCACTTTTCCATGGTGTGTGTGTGTGTGTGTTTTTTTTTTTTTTTTTTTTTCCTCATAAATTTGTTTAAGTTCCTTGTAGATTCTGGATATTAGCCTTTGTCAGATGGATAGATGGCAAAAAGTTTCTCCCATTCTGTAGGTTGCCTGTTCACTCTGATGATAGACTCTTTTGCTGTGCAGAAGCTCTTTAGTTTAATTAGATCCCATTTGTCAATTTTGGCTTTTGTTGCCATTGCTTTTGGTGTTTTAGTCATGAAGTCTTTGCCCATGCCTGTGTACTGAATGGCATTTCCTAGGTTTTCTTCTAGGGTTTTTATGGTTTTAGGTCTTATGTTTAAGTCTTTAATCCCTCGAGTTAATTTTTGTATAAGGTGTAAGGAAGGAGACCAGTTTCAGTTTTCTGCATAAGGCTAGCCAGTTTTCCCAGCACCATTTATTAAATAGGGAACCCTTTCCCCATTGTTTTGTTTGTGTCAGGTTTGTCCAAGATCAGATGGTTGTAGATGTGTGGCATTATTTCTGAGACCTCTGTTCTGTTCCTTCGGTCTATATATCTGTTTTGGTTACTGTAGCCTTGTAGTACAGTTTGAAGTCAGGTAGCGTGATGCCTCCAGCTTTGTTCTTTTTGCTTAGGATTGTCTTGGCTATATGGGCTTTTTTTTGGTTCCATGTGAAATTTAAAGTAGTTTTTTCTAATTCTGTGAAGGAAGTCAGTGGTAGGTTGATGGGTATAGCACTGAATCTATAAATTACTTAGGGCAGTATGGCCATTTTCACGATATTGATTCTTCCTATCCATGAGCATGGAATGTTCTTCCATTTGTTTGTGTCCTCTTTTATTTCATTGAGCAGTGGTTTGTAGTTATCCTTGAACAGGTCCTTCACATCCCTTGTAAGTTGTATTCCCAGGTATTTTATTCTTTGTAGCAATTGTGAATGGGAGTTCACTCATGATTTGGCTCTCTGTTATTGGTGTGTAAGAATGCTTGTGATTTTTGCACATTGATTTTTTTTGTATCCTAAGACTTTGCTGAAGTTGCTTATCAGCTTAAGCAGATTTTGGGCTGAGACAATGGTGTTTTCTAAATATACAATCATGTCATCTGCAAACAGGGACAATTTGACTTCTTCTTTTCCTAACTGAATACCCTTTATTTCTTTCTCTTGCTTGATTGCCCTGGCCAGAACTTCCTGTACTACGTTGAATAGGAGTGGTGAGAGAGGGCATCCTTGTCTTGTGCCGGTTTTCAAAGAGAATGCTTCCAGCTTTTGCCCACTCAGTATGATATTGACTGTGCATTTGTCATAAATAGCTCTTATTATTTTGAGATACGTTCCATCGATACCTAGTTTATTGAGAGTTTTTAGCATGAAGGGGTGTTGAATTTTATTAAAGGCCTTTTCAGCATCTATTGAGATAATCATGGTTTTTGTCCTTGGTTCTGTTTATGTGATGGATTAAGTTTATTGATTTGCATATATTGAATCAGCCTTGCATCCCAAGGATGAAAGCGACTTGATCTTGGTGGATCAGCTTTTTGATGTGCTGCTGGATTCGGTTTGCCAGTATTTCATTGAGGATTTTTACATCGATATTCATCAGGGATATTGTCCTGAAAGTTTTTTTGTTGTGTCTGCCAGGTTTTGGCATCAGGATGATGCTGGCCTTATAAAATGAGTTAGGGAGGAGTCCTTCTTTTCCTTTTGTTTGGAATAGTTTCAGAAGAAATGGTACCAGCTCCTCTTTGTACCTCTGGTAGAATTCAGCTGTGAATCCATCTGGTCCTGGGCTTTTTTTTGTTTGGTAGGCTATTAATTGCTGCCTCAATTTCAGAACTTGTTAGTGGTCTGTTGAGGGATTCGACTTCTTCCTGGTTTAGTCTTGGGAGGGTGGATGTGTCCGGGAATTTATTCTTTCTTCTAGATTTTCTAGTTTATTTGCGTAGAGGTGTTTATAGTATCCTCTGATGGTGGTTTGTATTTCTGTGGAATTAGTGGTGACCTCCCTTTTATCATTTTTTATTGTGTCTATTTGATTCTTCTCTTTTCTTCTTTCTTTATTAGTCTGGTTAGTGGTCTGTTTTGTTAATCTTTTCAAAAAACCAGCTCCTGGATTCACTGATTTTTTTGAAGGGTTTTTCATGTCTGTATCTCCTTCAGTTCTGCTCTGATCTTAGTTATTGCTTGTCTTCTGCTAGCTTTTTAATTTGTTTGCTCTTGCTTCTCTAGTTCTTTTTATTGTGATGTTAGGGTGTTGATTTCAGATCTTTCCCACTTTCTCCTGTGGGCATTTAGTGCTATAAATTTCCCTCTAAACACTGCTTTAGCTGTGTCCCAGAGATTCTGGTACGTTGTGTCTTTGTTCTCATTGGTTTCAAAGAACTTATTTATTTCTGCCTTAATTTCGTTATTTACCCAGTAGTCATTCAAGAGCAGGTTATTCATTTTCCAGGTGGTTGTGTGGTTTTCAGTGAGTTTCTTAATCCTGAGTTCTAATTTGATTGCACTGTGGTCTGAGAGACTTTTTGTTATGATTTCCGTTTTTTTGCATTTGCTGAGGAGTGTTTTACTTCCAATTATATGGTCAGTTTTAGTATATGTGTGATGTGGTGCTGAGAAGAATGCGTATTCTGTTGATTTGGGGTGGAGTTATGTAGATATCTATTAGGGCTGCTTGATCCAGGGCTGAGTTCAAGTCCGAAATATCCTTGTTAATTTTCTGTCTCATTGATCTAGTATTTACAGTGGAGTGTTAAAGTCTCCCACTATTATTGTGTGAGAGTCTAAGTCTCTTTGTAGGTCTCTAAGAACCTGAAATGAATTAAGACTTTGGGGGACTGTTGGGAAGGCATGATTGGTTTTGAAATGTGAGGACATGAGATTTGGAGGGGCTAGGGGTAGAATGATATGATTTGGGCTCTGTGTCCCCACCCAAGTCTCATCTTGAATTGTACTCCCATAATTCCCACGTGTTGTGGGAAGGACTTGGTGGGAGATCATTTGAATCATGGGGCTGTTTCCCCATATTATATTGTTCTTGTGGTAGTGAATAAGTCTCACGGGATCTGATGGTTTTATCAGAGGTTTCTAGTTTTGCATCTTCCTCATTCTGTCTTGCCGCCACCATGTAAGAAGTGCCTTTTGCCGTCTGCCATGATTTTGCGACCTCCGCAGACATGTGGAACTATAAGTCAAATTAAACTTCCTTTTCGTTCCAGTCTCAGGAATGTCTTTATCAGCAGCATAAAAACGGACTAATACATCTTGTCTTTCTGATTCTAGTTTCTAATCTTGCATTTAGGTTTTTAAGTTTAATACTGAACACCAAAATTACAAATCTATTAATAGGATAGAGTCCAAAGTTTATTATTCTAAGGAAAATTTAGTCATAGTTGATGGTTTCATATACTTTTGAATCTTGTGCATCCATTTAAATGCTTTCAATAAGTTTAAATAATGCTCTACAAAATAATAGTATCATTTTCATTATTATAAGATACTTTCTGTACTACCCAGATGTGATTAAAAGTAAATCAACAGTTTTACTGGAAACCCAGCATCGTTCAGTGGGAATGTTTCTAACATCGGGAACAAGATAAATACAATTTATACACACTATTACTTAACATTCTACTAGAGATACTAGCTGGTGCAGTCAGAGGTAGGGGGATCTATATTCGTATTTGTTTATGTATACATAAAAATATCCCTGGATATAAACTGATAGTGATGGGTACCTCTTTAGTGTGAGAGACTGGGTATACTCTTCATTGTGTATTTTACTTTTTGACATTTGTGCCAAATTACTTCCTATTAAAATAAGATCATTTGATTGCATAAGCGCATCACATTTGTTAAATTTGAATTAGACTATTTCATTGTTGTCTTTTTTTTTCTGAATATCATGCCTATGTGCAGATAATTTTGACAGTTGTACACAATTGGTCTTCAGTCCAAAATACAGTGCAAATTCACAAAATAGTTATTTTTTTCTTTAGGTTAATGTCCCCAAAATGAAACATAAGCCAACCAGGCAACAGAAGAAAGTAGCAAAAGGCTATTCCTCCCCAGAACCTGACATCCAAGACTCCTCTGGAAGTGAAGGTAAAAATATTTATTGCAGACTAATGAGAGTCTAATTTTTTTTAATTACTACACAATTTGATATGAATGTGGTTTTTCATATTAACTCAAGAAGTTATATGATTTGGTTGGGGCAGGATTGAGGTACAAAAGCGATTCTAGATCATAGATAAGTTGTGAGACAAGGACGCAAGGTAAAGAAACAGAAAATGAAAAAGGGGAGACATCTAAATAAAAACCACACTCTAGGCCGGGCGTGGTGGCTCACGCCTGTAATCACAGTACTTTGGGAGGCCAAGGTGGGCAGATCACTTGAGGCCAAGAGTTCAAGAACAACCTGGCCCACATGGCGAAACCCCATCTCTACTAAAAATAGGAAAAAATTAGCCAGGTGCGGTGGTGCACACCTGTAATCCCAGCTACTTGGGAGCGTGAGGCATGAGAATTGCTTGAACCCGGGAGGGAGAAGATGCACTGAGCCGAGATCGCACTACTGCACTCCAGCCTGGGTGACAAAGTGAGACCCTGTCTCAAAAAAAAAAAAAAAAAAAGAACATACTCTAGGTAATAGCTACCTCTTATGCCTTGTTAACCTCTGAAAAATTGTTGATGGTTCCCTAGATTGAATTCAGAAGCATTTTTTGAGCTCTGAGCTCACTTCCATGCTTCAAAAATGTTTTTCATTTCCAGAATATATTACTGTAGTGTTGGGAAGTGACAGACAATAAAAATACAAAACTTAGGAACTGCTAGATTAAATTGTACTCCATTCTTATTCGAGTCAGATAATGTGTAAACTATCTTGAGCTACATTGAGATATAATCATGAAAGGATTAAAGTGATGTTTGTGACATTATGACAAAAAAAAAAAGAAAAAAAACTTTAAGCCATAATCTCTACTGAGTTTACACTGAACTATGGAGCCCATTTTAACCTATAAAGATAACACTAGAGGTGAATAAATGGTAGATTACTAAGAAATTAGATGGCAAGCGATAACCAGTTTAAAGGAGAGGGAGCTGAATTCAATTCGAGGGAAAGTTCTTAGAATTCTGATGAATTATTAGGATTTCTAATGGATTGTAGCAGTCTAGGCTTGGGGAGTG
Source organism: Rhinopithecus bieti (assembly GCF_001698545.2). Taxonomy (NCBI): domain Eukaryota; kingdom Metazoa; phylum Chordata; class Mammalia; order Primates; family Cercopithecidae; genus Rhinopithecus; species Rhinopithecus bieti. The sequence goes on from NW_016805433.1 coordinate 3,084,238, forward strand.
GGGTGAGGTAACATACTAGAGTAGTTAGAGGAATGAAACAAATAAGGGTTTAAAAGCAGGAGTCACATGGCATCCCAGTGTGTTAGAAGAGAGTATTGGTTGTATTATTGTTATTCCCATTTTACGAGAAAAGAAACTGAGACACAAGTTAACCTGCCTAAGGTCACATACCCCATAAGTAGGTATATGTATGTTATATATGCAGATTTTTTGGCTCCTTAATTCACTCTGTCATCCACTTTACTATATTACTATAACGTATCATCAGACATTTACTGAGTAATTAATATGTGCCAGACTGTATGTTAAATACACCTTATAACAACCCTGTGAAGTCTGGTATTATTATCCCTATTTTTAAAGTGAGAAAGCTGAGACTTGTAGAGAGGTTAAGTAGGATCTGAACAAAATGGAAAGGAAGGAATGCATTTGAGAGGGAATTTGGAAAAACGTATACAGCTTGCTGATTGGCAGTAAAAATTTGCAGAAGTGTCGAAAGGGATTTAAAGTTTGGGTAACTAAACACTAACAATAAAATATTGAAAAAAGGGCTCAAGAAGCTGACTTCTTCAGAGGTAGGCAAATGGGCAAGGAACAGAAAAGAGTAATACCTTCTTCAAGTTAATATATATTTTCTAATGAATTATTTCTGTTTTAATTAGTTAAAAAATAAAACTGGTGCCATCCAAAATTCAACTGATGTGTAGTCATTTAAATATATTTGTAGTGTTCTAGTGTTGCAATGATGTGTTTGAAACTTCAAAAGTGCAGAGTATTCATATTACTATGCTAATCTCTAGGCTACAAAACAAATGCCCAGGAAAATTTTATTACATGAGAAACATTAAATTGAACTGTAGATTATAGTTTCAACTTCATTCTAAATGTCTTTTTAGCTCAATCAGTAAAACCAAGTACAAGAAGAAAGAAAGGAATAGAACTGGGAGACATTCAGAGTTCCATCGAATCTATAAAACAAACACAGGAAGAAATTAAAAGGTAATATACTAACAGTGACTATTCCTTTGAGACCAAGGAGTAGTTAAGAATCCTGTTATGTGGGAAATCATATGCAAACTTCATATTTTTATAACATGTAGCTAAGCTAAAATAGAATGTTAGTGTCTATCACCTGATGTTTGACACTTAACGAAATTCCTCCATCACTAAAATACTTGGGAAGGGAGAAGAGGTTGTTTTTTCTCTGTGAGGGTAGAATTGGAATCACTTTATTTACTCCTGTAGCATGCTAGGAATGTAGCTGGGTTGCCTGTGGAGGTGGGGTTGTTTCTGAGAAAGTCAGTTAACAAAGGCCTCTATAGTCCCTTCTGTGCATGGCTATTATTTCATTGGAATGCATCAGTTGAAATATTGAAATGCATCCATAACAGTGGGTAAATATTCACTCTCTGAGCCCTTAAGTATTCCTCTTTGCAGTCTCAGACCCCTCCCCCAGCCCCTACATACCACCCCATTACCCAGCAACTAAAAATTATTAACATTAAATGCTCTGTGACTGTATAATATCAAATTGTGGGCTCTATGCCAACATTTCTGGCAAATCATTATAAAATTTGTTGTTGCTTATTTTTGTAGAAATATTATGGCTCTTCGAAATCATTTAGTTTCAAGCACACCTGCCACAGATTATTTTCTGCAACAAAAAGACTACTTCATCATTTTCCTCCTGATATTGCTTCAAGTCATAATAAACTTCATGTTCAAGTAGAAGTTCTCTGCCATTGAATCAGTGAACTAGAAAGATCTGATTTGGCCTGGGACCAGTGTTCAAGTTGGTTTGGTCTTTATTAAAAATCACAATATTCCGAAAACAAAAAACCTAGGAGATAAATGTAGAGGTATTGACTTTTCGTATCTTTTATCTTCACACTGAAACAAGAGCTATCCTATTTGATTATTAAAGTGAGCTATGTGTTAAGTGCCAGGACATTTCTAGCTTTTGTGAGAATGTGTCTACATGTGAGTATAATAAACCCACATGTATACACAATTGTCTCTTATGTACTCTTACCTGACAGTAGTCTTTGTATTCTATAGTATGTTCTAAGATATAATGTTAACATTGTTCATAACAAAAAATGCTATCAATCTCATAAATATATGTAATCTATTTTCTTCATAAAACAGGCACAAAACTTTTATCAGTAAGGAATTACAGATTGAGAAATGATGGAAAAATAGACATAATTAATTCAATACACTACTGTTAAAATCATTTGCAAAGCACTCAGCTCAGTTGTCTTCTTAGAAGGAAAGAAAAAGTATGAATAGTCAAAATGAATACACTGAGAGAGATAAATGGCAAATTGCTTTTTTAAAAGTTTACATAAGATTTTTTTTAACCCCTAGAATTTAATATTTATAGATCCAGGTAAATATATATACTTTTGTTTACATCAGTATAAAAACACTGGTGTGCAACTACTTAGATTGATTATAATACCACCTGAAGCACTTGCTGAAAAAAATGTGGTCAAAATTGATTGCTGTCCTTTTTTTCTTATTTTTGTTTTTCTTAAGTCAGCTGGTTCATAACATAGGCCAAATTCTAGAGATGTTTGTAGGGCATTTGAAGTGCTGATAATTCATGTTTTTTCATTATGAAAACTTATTTTAGCTTTAGACTCTAATATGTTCAGTGAATAAGCAGGATACAAAAAATTATTACCAGTATTTTACTTCAAAAACCAAAAAGAGAAAGGCAATAAGAAAAGACACTGTGTGGTGGCCTTTATGTGTACATTAAAATTGGTTTTTGTAAAACGTGCAATAAGTTGAGTATTTACGAAGAGTATCAAGTTCTGAAGCTTAATTTTTTATTATCCTCCCTCTTCTTAGTAGCTTCTTTCTGTGGCAAAACCACAATTCTTTAAGATTCCTATTGTTCAGGCTAAGGCAAACTAAGTTTTTTTGTTTGTTTCTTCAGTTTAATATTTTGACTTTGTGTTTTTACAGAAATACGTATATTCCTCGAAAGCAATTTTTGCCAAGGTAGTTAGGTTTAGGAATATGTTGTTCTAAAATATGTCTTAGAATCCTGAAAGTATAGATTTTGAAATGTTTTTTAATGAAAATGAAGGTCAGAGAGAATAATCCCCCCCACCACATTTGCCTTTCAGTAGGAGGAGGCTGTGAAATGGTAAAATTACAATCATTTATGCCATGATAAATACAAGGGTTGATTGGTAAATTATGAAAATCAAAATGATAAAAAGAGCCTGCTTTTTTCCCTAATCAATATAGCTATCTCAAGTATCCTTAGGTTTCTATGAAGAACCATTTCCCATGTTTTGTTGGCAAAATAATGCTGTATTCCATATGTACATGTGACAGGATGTTTTAAATTGATAAAAGCATAAATATACCCAGTGTTTTCATGACATTAGAACAAATGGATTTTTGGTTATATTTTGTATTTGTCAATATAATTTTTGTATTCACATTCTGTTACACTCTGCCTATTCGTTGATATATGATATTCTATAAATATTGTACAGTTTCATCTTTTTTATGGTTTAGTTAATTACCTACAACTTGATTGGCTTATCACAAAAATCATTTCATCATTAAACCTTGTTAACATTTTTTTTATTGGTGACCCACCTCTTAGGACTTTGGTCTTATCCACGTGTATGTTGTTTTCATTTGGTCCAAATAATATTTTATTTGTATGTGTATCTTCTAAGACTAAATAGGTAGTTATGTTCTTTATTTTAAAATTTCTTTTAGAGCAAATGTTACGGGTTCTTACCCAAAGAGTCAAAAACTATTTCTTAAGAAAGAGCAGGGTTATTCATGACTGTTCCTTATACACTAAAAGCATGCATCTAATCTAATAGTCCTCTTATGCTTTTAGTTGTATGTGTTTCTTTCTATGAACTGAACACAAAACTCAGGAATTGGTGGCTTAATTTTAGATCAGTGCTTGTACTAGACTTAGTTATATGAATCTTTAAAACACATAATTACTAACTTTGTAGCCATATATGTAATTGACTTTGAATGTTATTTGCCTGAAATTAATCTTCCTTCACACATGGATTCATAATGTGATTTACGGTTCCCAGTTGTCTGAGAGCCTCATGAGGGTTTCTAGGATTTATGACCTTATGACCAGTTTTTATCATTTATCCAAATGTTATTTTCCTACATGAAAATTTAATTGAGTAATAATTATTCACATGTGCATTTACTTTTTAGCTGTTAAATGTACTATGCCATCATCCACCATTTAGTAAGACGTAGCTGGCCCAGGACATGTAAAAAAAAAAACAATAAATAGAGCATGTGAAATGTTAAGTTACAGCAATAGATATTTTACTTATATTTCATGTTAGTACTTTTTTGTTTTATATCAGTTATAAAGGTACAGTGTACTCTTTGTCACAGCTCAGTTGGTAACTGCATTCCATTGAAAAGTTGGCCTTGTAAAATACAACTCTCATTTAATATTCATGCTTTTGTGCCTTTAAGAAAATATTTTTGTCATTTTTTTGTGTTACAGAACTATAATATGATTCAAGGTGTTTATAAGCTTAATTGTCATAAAAGGGTCATTTCTGTGTGTCACTTTATTTCTTTTTATATAGCTATATTTAAACAATAATGCTATCTTTTATAAGGGTTTGTCTATTTACCTATTCTTTACTCAGACGTTGATGTAGACTTGTCAGATTATTCTGAGTATTGTTAACAGTGCCTTTTCGATGGATTTCACACTTTTTGGCTGTCAACTTGTGCCATATACACACAAAATTTTGTGGAAGGCAGTTTTAACTTTTGAAGAATATCTGTCAAAGTTTAAAAGAAAACAAACGTATAAAAGTCCATTTTTCCAGTGTTTAGCATTCTAGTAAGCATGAGGTCTGTTTGACATACAGTGCATGATGGCATTATGATAAGCCATACAGAGACGCAGATTATATTGAACTCATATAAATGTACAGAAATAAAATATTAGATTTATATCAAATTTCCAATTGAACGAGTGGGGAAATCCACAGGAAACGGTAAGATTTAACATTTCAGTTCTACTTATTTGACTAAGTGCGAAACTAGATTCTTTAAAATGTATACCTGCCATTATGTAATTTGTTTCATTTTATTTCTACCTGTTGTGGTTTATAATTAATTACTTTTGTTACTCTTTACATACTGTTTACTTTTATTACAGTTTTTATTGAAGATGGGACTGTTAAAATTGTATTAGGACCAGTGTCTATTAATATGATTAATCATATGTACAAGAGCCCACACGAAAACCCCCCCCCCCCCCCCCCCCCCATGACACAAATGATGTGAATATTCTTCTAAAATTAGAAAATTTCATCGTTTGCATTTATGTAAAGTTATTGTTTTACCAATATCAAAATTTTTCATTTAAAGAAAAATGTCATGAAACATTTCATGACGAGCCACAGAACTTCAGTTTAAATTTTTTCACTTTAGCATGCCTAAATTATACACTCTGAGTTTAAATATCTGTTTAACTGGCTTTATAAAATACAAGCACTACCCACTGGCTCAGTTTGTGTGATAGAATAAATATGTTACCTGCAGTGAAGTACAGACCTGTCAAATCTTTTCCTTAAGGTGCACAGTACAACGTACAGATAGGTTATAGGCACGTGTTCGTGTAATGTACATTTTCGTAACTATTCTTTCCTAAGCCTATTATAACTGTGCAGAGAGAAAAGAATTGATTTTTCTAATGAATCTGTAAAATTATGGCTAACTTCTACAAGTAGGCTTCTAAATAAAATTTTAAAAGAGCAAATGGTGATCAAGTGACTTTTAATACAATATGGTGACTAAATTCATGCTAATTTGTTTTAATCCCCCCTTTTAGGGGGATAGGGATAGCTGCAAAGGATGGCAAAGGACTTGAAAGGTATTCAACAGTGGGAATCCCTGAAGTATGCTTTGCTTGGTGCTTTATATTCATTCTTCTCGAATCCTCTATGAGAACCTTAAGAGGAAGTTAGCCAGATTTTATACATGAAGACGCTGAGGCTCAGAGAGGTTGAATGTCTCCAAAAGCTACAGAGTAAGAGTGGTAGCCCACTCTTACTTTAAGAGTAAAAGCACAAGTTTGAATCTCTAGCTCCATGGTACAGTTAAATAGAACTCTAATAGCACTTCACTTCTAAATGTCAGGAATATAATCCACTGCTTGAATCTATATTGAGTAACGTAACCCCTTTGTTATGAGTAGCACCAGAAAAAAACCCTACTATTAAACATACACAAAATCCATATGAAAGGGTTTTTTTTACACCCCCCCACCCCCACCCCGCCTCAGATCACCTCACCTATTAGTCCATACCAAGTCAACATCAGATGAGTTCCGAGGCATCATTCCTCTCTGGTTTTCCCCCACCCTCCTTTCTTCCCATTCTTGCTCACTGCTCAGGGTCCAATTGCTTCTGGCTGTCATTTGGTTTGGTTTGATTAATTGGGGAGAAAAAGATGGGAGGGCCTGCCGGTTCCTCCTATCTTGTTCATAGCAATAAGGATTAAGGAAAACGGGCCCCTCATTGTCCAACCTCAGTGAAATATCTACAAGGTCATTTTCTTGCTAATACTGGCATGTTTCTACTCTAGATGATGTATGTTGTGCTGTTATGCTAGTTGAATCTTCTGCATCTCACAAAATATCACTTGTGGGAATAATAAACCAGGAGAGTGGTGACCTACCACAGTAATTTGGTGGGTGTCTGAACCAGAGCAATTCCATCTTGAATAGGAGCTGGGTAAAATGAGGCTAAGATCTACTAGGCTGCATTCCCAGATGATTAAGGCATTCTAAGTCACAGGATGAGATAGGAGGTTGGCACAAGATACAGGTCACAAAGACCTTGCTGATAAAACAGGTTGCAGTAAAGCTGGCTAAAACCCACCAAAACCAAGATGGCCACGAGAGTGACCTCTGGTTTTCCTCACTGCTACACTCCCATCAGCGCCATGACAGTTTACAAATGTCATGGCAATGTCAGGAAGTTACGCTATATGGTCTAAAAAGGGGAAGCGTGAATAATCCACCCCTAACATGTTTAGCATATCATCAAGAAATAACCATAAAAATGGGCAACCAGCAGCCCTTGGGGCTGCTCTGCCTGTGGAGTAACCATTATTTTACTCTTCTTAATAAACTTGCTTTCACTTTATGGACTCGCCCTGAATTCATTCTTGCATGAGATCCAAGAACCCTCTCTTGGGGTCTGGATTGGGACCCTTTTCCTGAAACAGGTGTAATATAAATATTTGAATGTTGAGTGCTAACTATGCCAGACACTATGCAAAGTGTTTAGTGAACATTCTCCAGACCTCAAAACCTTTTGAGATTTTTATTTTATATATATTATCTCCATTGGTTTTTTTGGCAGGGATTGTTTTGTTTTGAGACAAGGTCTCGCTCTGTCGCCCAGACGAGAGCAGTGGTGCGATCTCTGCTCACTGCAACCTCCCTTCCCGACTTCAAGCGATTCTTATGCCTCAGCCTCCAGAGTAGCTGGGATTACAAGCATGCACTACCATGCCCAGCTAATTTTTGTATTTTTAATAGAGATGGGATTTCGCTATGTTGGCCATGCTGGTCTTGAACTCTTGGCTTCCTGTGATCGCCTGCCTGGGCCTCCCAAAGTGCTGGAATTACAGCCATGAGCCACCACACCAGGCCCATTGTTTTTAAAGATGAGAAAAGCAGAGGTCAAAGAGGATACTTGGTGAATGCCACAGGTAAGGAAATGACAGAGCAAACCCAGGTCTGAATCCAAAGCCCATAATCTCAAGTGCCTGTGTTTTAGGCCAAGCAAGGTGGCTCATGCCTGTAATCCTAAAATTTTAGAAGGCCAAGTCTGGAGGATCACTTGAGGCCAGGAATTCAAGATCAGCCTGGGCAACATAGGGAGACCCTGTCGCTATTAAAAAAGAAAATAACCAGGTGTAGTGAGGCACAAAGCGACTTGAAGGCTAAGACAGGAGGATCACGAGCTCAGGAATGCGGAGCTGCCGTGAGCTATGATGGCGCCACTGCACTCCAGCCTGGGTGGCAGAGTGAGACCGCGTCTCTTTAAAAAAACAAAACAAAAAGTTGTAAGATAAGAGACAGTATTTTCTGTCTTTGGATTATATACAATAATCCTTGGCCATGTGTTTCAAAGCATACTGTTGATCACCAACGTGACTAGTGGATTTAAATCTTCACATTGGCCTGGTGCGGTGGCTCATGCCTGTAATCCCAACACTCTGAAAGGCCCTGGCAGGTGGATCATCCGGGTCAGGAGTTCGAAACCAGCCTGGTCAACATGGTGACATCCCCATCTCTACTAAAAATACAAATATTGGCCGGGCACAGTGGCGTATGCCTGTAATCCCAGCTACTTGGGAGGCTGAGGCACGGGAATCGCTTGAACCCGGGAGATGGAGGTTGCAGTCAGCCAAGTCTGCGCCACTGCACTCCAGCCTGGGCGACAGAGAGAGACTCCATCTCAAAAAATAAATAAGTAAATGGAATCTTCACATCATTTCTGCTTAATATCTCTGTGGTGTCTAGAGTTTTATTGTGATACCTGGGTCAAGGAAATGTGGTAAAGCCTCTGCAGCGGACATAAAGCCTGCAATTCATGGCTGTAGCTAGGCTCTCCTCACCTGTCCTGCGTCTACAAATTATTTCCGTGACGGTAAGGAGAGCAATTCGTGGAGAATGTGGACAGAACATGCGTGAATCCAAGGCAGAGGTTTTGCCCCGGAACAAGCAGCTTCTGGCAGGGGATGAAAGCCAGCTGAGTTCCAACCGGGGTGCCCTCTCCTTCGCGCAGGCCCCAATACCGTGCTGACTTCGGAAGCAAGTTTCTCGGGAGACTAAGGGATTTGGGGGCAGCGGACGCCACTGGAGGGAAATGAATTCACCTAGGGAGTCGGGGAAGGGCTTAGGGTTGCCGCTCCTGGCACAGCTGCTGGAAATCCTAGTCTTTTTATCTGTCTTCGCAGACAAGGGGCCAGCTCACCCCACCTGGCAAAGCTGCAGGGCTTTTCCACCAAGCGGACAGAAGGGCAGCCCTCTCGCCCAACCAAGAAGCCGTGTTACCCCAGCTTCGGCACCTGGCTTCCGGGTTTTCTCCCCGCCTATTCCGTTTCCGGCCGTTCCCGCCCCTTTTTTTGGTCGGCCTGGGTGTTCTGCAAGCTGGCTAAAAAGGGGAAGCGGCCCAGATGCTAAGTTCTGTGGCCGCCGCAGGGTCTGTGAAGGCGGCGTTGCAGGTGGCCGAGGTGCTGGAAGCCATCGTAAGCTGCTGCGTGGGGCCCGAGGGACGGCAGGTTTTGTGTACGAAGCCGACTGGCGAGGTGCTTCTCAGCCGGAATGGAGGCCGCCTCCTGGAGGCGCTACACTTACAGCATCCCATAGCCAGGTACCCGCGTCCCACACGCTAGCCCGTAGCTGGGCACACCAGGCAGCCTCTGTGGACCTCTTGTCCCATCCTGAGGCTATACGTACTTGGAAAGACTGACCTCGGGTGAAACCGCTGTCTGCTCGGAATTAGAGCCCTGCCCAAGGGAACACTCCTTTACCCCAAATCTTATCAACTCCCAAGCCACTTCTCCCCACTCCACCCAACCGTAGAATCTGGGAATAGAGCAGAATTTTTTCCAAGAAAGGAAAAAACTAAGGATGTATCAAAGGAACAATATTCTCATTTTATACTTATGGCTGTGTAAACATGGTTTTAATTTAAGATGTGGGAAACCAGCCTTCTGAAAATGAGTTGCTTTCTTTCTTTTTTGTACAGGATGATAGTGGACTGTGTTTCCAGTCATCTCAAAAAAACAGGAGATGGTGCAAAAACATTTATTATCTTTCTTTGCCATTTGCTTAGAGGACTTCATGCAATCACAGACAGAGAAAAGGATCCTTTGATGTATGGAAACATTCAAACCCATGGAAGGCATTGGAAAAATTGTTGTCAGTGGAAATTTATTTCCCAGGCTCTCGTAACTTTTCAGACACAAATATTAGACGGTATTATGGACCAGTACCTAAGTAGACACTTTTTGTCTATCTTTTCATCTGCTAAAGAAAGAACATTGTGTAGGAGCTCTTTAGAGTTGCTCTTAGAAGCATACTTTTGTGGAAGAGTGGGACGAAATAATCACAAATTTATTTTACAGTTGATGTGTGACTACTTTTTCAAGTGTATGACTTGTAAAAGTGGGATTGATGTATTTGAGTTAGTGGATGACTATTTTGTAGAGTTGAATGTTGGTGTCACTGGCCTTCCTGTTTCAGATTCCAGGATCATAGCTGGTCTTGTGCTTCAGAAAGATTTTTCTGTGTACTGCCCAGCAGATGGTGACATACAAATGGTGATAGTAACAGAAACCATTCAGCCTCTTTTTTCCACTTCTGGGTCAGAGTTTATTCTAAATTCAGAAGCACAGTTTCAAACATCTCAATTTTGGATTATGGAAAAGACAAAAGCAATAATGAAACATCTACGTAGTCAGAATGTAAAATTGCTCCTATCTAGTGTGAAACAACCAGATTTAGTTATTTATTATGCAGGGGTGAATGGCATATCAGTGGTTGAGTGTTTATCATCAGAAGAAGTTTCTCTTATCCGGAGAATCATTGATCCTTCTCCATTTGTACCACCACAGGCCTTTTCACAGTGTGAAATATCTAACACTGCTTTGGTGAAATTTTGTAAACCTCTTATCCTTAGATCCAAAAGGTATGTTCATCTTGGCTTGATTGGCACGTGTACATTTATACCACACTGTGTAGTTCTTTGTGGACCAGTGCAGGGTCTCATTGAACAACATGAGGATGCTTTACATGGAGCATTTAAAATGCTTCGGCAATTATTTAAAGACCTTGATCTAAATTACATGACACAAACCAGTGACCAAAATGGCACTTCGAGTCTTTTTATTTATAAGAACAGTGGAGAAAGTTATCAAGCACCAGATACTGGTAAGGGCTCAATACAAAGGCCATATCAGGACACAGTTGTAGAGAACAAAGATGAATTGGAAAAAACTCAAACATATTTAAAAGTACATTCTAATTTGGTAATTTCAGATGTAGAATTAGAAACATATATTCCATATTCAACCCCAACAGATACATTCCAAACAGATGAAACGCTGAAATGTTTGTCTTTGGAAAGAAACAGGCTAACTGATGATTATGAACCATTACTCAAAAACAATTCCACTGCTTATTCAACAAGAGGAAACAATAGAATAGACATTTCTTATGAAAATTTACAAGCCACAAATATTACTGGAAAGGGAAGCATGTTACCAGTGAGTTGTAAGTTACAGAATATGGGTACTTCCCAGAGTTACCTTTCCTCATCTATGCCAGCTGGTTGTGTTTTGCCAGTAGGTGGTAATTTTGAGATCTTGTTACATTACTATCTTCTCAACTATGCCAAAAAATGCCATCAATCAGAAGAAACCGTGGTTAGTATGATAATAGCTAATGCACTTTTAGGCATTCCCAGAGCCCTTTATAAATCTAAAACAGGAAAGTACAGCTTTCCACATATATATATAAGAGCTGTCCATGCACTGCAAACCAATCAACCCTTGGTAAGCAGTCAGACAGGTTTGGAATCAGTAACAGGTAAATACCAGCTACTAACTTCAGTTCTTCAGTGTTTGACAAAAATATTAACCATTGACTTGGTAATCACTGTTAAGAGACACCCTCAGAAAGTTCACAATCAAGATTCAGAAGATGAACTATAACATCAGAAGTTTTTAACCAAACTTTTCATCTAACTCAAGCCAAGTAAAGCAGGCATGTGACCACCGATGCTAAAGTCAGTTCAGTCTGCTTAGGAAAATAGCGTAACTTTAAAAGTCTTTAGAAGAAAGGCACTAAGGTCACCAGACCAGATGCAAATATTAAATTACTTTATGGAACAAATCTAGAGGGGAAGCCAAGATTTGGCTAAGTGGGTCTGTTTGTTCCCTATTTTATGCCTCTGTGTCTCAGCTCTGTGTTAGCCTGTGTGTCTAGTGGAGGGTGTTTCTTTGTAGCTCCTTTTTCTTCTGTATCTTTTTCACTCCAGCCCTCCTTCATTGTTATGTGTTTAGTTCATAGAATCATTTAATTTCTGATTCAGGTAGGCTTATTCTAATTGTTTTTAATATTGAATACATTACTTGCATTAATTTTCCCTACTCATACTTTGTAAAGCAGTGAATAAAAGGCTCAAATTATTTTTTTGAAAAGCATAAAATTAGCAGTGAGTAAAAGGCTCAAATTTTTTTTCAAAAGCATAAAATTAATTTTACTTTTATGTGGTCATTGGTTTATTGCCACCTTGGATAGATTTTCACCTTCGATATACCTTTGAATATATGTTATCTGAAATATAACTATGCATTGTGAACTCTTTCATTTCTGTAGTAAAAGGTTAATACTAGAAAGGATATATAATTAATACTATCATTTTCTCCTGACCCCAAGAGCTTATAAGGATATTTCATGTATTTACTGGTTTTTCTTGTATTTGGTGCATAGCCAGAGTTCCACAGTAACAAATAATTTGACAGTTTTTATTTCTAATGTTTATTTGTTTTATTTTTTATTTTTATTTCTAATTTATTTCATTTACAAATGTTCATATTTTAAAAGCTTATCAATGTAAATAACATTATGCATCTTGTCATGGACAAGGACAGTGTCTTCTACCTTTATCAGTTCTCTGTAATAGCCAAAACAGTGCTATATTTACTCCAAGTATTCAGAAGTGCTTGTTGAATAAAACAGTGTTATCTTTAATTCATTCCTCCAATTACATGTTTCCAATTTACTTATTCAACAGATTCTTACTTGGGTTGGGATTGAACTTAGGAAAACTGAAGAAAAAAACTTTCATTACAGTTGAAAAGTGGTGACTAATGTATTTTAAAACTATAATATCACGATCTTTTATATTAAATATAATTCTGGTTTTTTAAACATTTATGCTATATGATGCATTATTTTGTTTCTGTGAATATGGAGAGAATAAATTAGCTCTTTTGCTTATTCATGGGTGAATGAACTTACTTTAAAATTGCTGCATAATTTTTTTCTTTTTTTTTTAAATTGGTTTTCAGGTCATTTGGTCACTTTCCTTTTTTTGTGGTTGTGTTAAACACTCCTCCATTACTGTAAGCATTTAATGACCTCCAGGCATGCCCAGTGCTTTGCATATAATAGGTATAAATAGTCACTAGTCCAGGAACGGGGGAACCCTGTTGTGAAGTGAAACTGAGTCTTTGTATGTTTGGCACTTGGTCTAATATCTTACACACAATAGATTCCTGTTGAGGACCTATTTGTTGAATGAATTAGTCATTTGGTCCTCATAGATGGGATTATAATTTCTATAAACTTTCATGGGCAAAGGACTTCTCTACACAAAGTAATCCTTTTTCTTTTCATTAAAAGAAACCCCTCAGAAATAGTGGTAAAACTTTCATGGATTTATCCTTATTTACAGAATGACACTAGAGAGTTTACATCACTGAGTTAGATAGGAAAACACTTTTAAAAATGTAATTACATTATACTTATACCCTCTACCACAAAGGATGTGAAATGACCTGCAATAAGAACAGACCACCCCCACCCAAGAAAAGGAACAGACAAAATTACAGTAAAATCTGAATGAAATTTAAAAATCAAGACCAAGGAAAATGTAAAGACAAGTTAAAATCAAGATCATGTTTCTATTTTGTACTGCTGCATAATGAATAATCCCAAAACTTAGTTTTTTGAATTATTATGTTATTTACTTGTGATTCTGGGGGTTGACTGGGCTTAACTGGACAATTTCCGCTGTATTCTTTTGTTTAGCCGTCATAAGTATCACCTGAGGTTCAAGGGAGACGAATGCAGGCCCCACCACTCAGTGGGAACAGTGTCAGTGTCACATCATAAGAGCATGTGGGATGGGATATATTGAAGCAGCTATCTTTGGAAAATACAATCTGCTGCACCATGGGAGGGAAAAGACAAATACGCATTAACTTGTCAGCTGCGTTTCTTTTTATTATTAAGTTACATGTCGATCCACCTCCCACAAACACATTTTCTTCAATAATCATTATAGACCTTCTTATTTTTTCTCCTTGGGCCAGCATGAGCCATTTTTATTTTCAAAGCAATAGACACTAAATAGTTAAACTTGAACATCCTTGAACTGGTTCAGCCGGGGATGCTATTTAATCATGTTGTACAGGAATTGCCATGTTATCCACATTTCAGACTAAAAGGGAAGGGGAAGAAGAATGCAGTTTGAGCTTGAACTTTTATCAGAAATTGCCCGTCCCCTCCCAAAAGAAGTAGAATATGTCTTTCCCATCATCGTAGCTTAGCAGAGAAAACAAAAACTACAGCTTACAAACCATGTATATGTATGTATATATAGTTATTAATTGCCACTTTGTCATAGCAAAAGATTGCTAACAGCCTGAAAGCTAGATGGATTCACAAAGAGAGGCAATGATTTGGAGGGGTGGGGGTGTCTCCTACCAATCAGGAGGAGGTAGGAAGATTTCTCAATGTCATTTTGATTTTTGAACCAATTGAATATTACCTATACAAAAATGAAATAAAATTTTAAAATAGATCTAGTGCGAGCATATAGAGAATACTCTCCAAATAGTAATTAAGTAATAAGGACCCTGATCTAAGGAAATGCAAGATCAGTGTGGAAGAAAAACTATGTGAGAGACACCCTGACAAATAAGTAGAACTTTGACAATAAAAGATATACACCTAAAGAAAAGGAATATTCTCTTAGCTACACCTGGCTTAGGATTGTTTCACCAGTTCTTGAAATATGAGAACATCCTCACTTGGCAGGGCAAAGAGATGTGAGCTATGGAAGAGTGCCAGCAAGCAGTGCTTCATTCTCTGGGAATTTCCACAGTGCAGGGTCTGGCTCTCCCTTATGCAGACTCACCATCAGATTTTTGTCAGCACACTGATTATGGCTTTGTCTCAGGGGCTAACTCGCACGAAGCTTGTGAATGTGATAAATTTATTTACAGTGAGAACTCTCCCAGGAACTAGAATGTTCCAAGTCCATATGGCCAATCTTTCCTTTGTGTGTGGACCTCTATGGGAAGTCAAACAATAATCAGGTGCTTGCTCAGTAAGCATAGAATCAGAACAAGAGAAATCAAATGAAATATGTGGTCTTCTTTCCAGTCCATTCATGCTCCAGTTCCCCATGGCATAGTCCTGGCCTTCCTCTACCTACAGTTGCTTCCTAGGAGAGCCTATCCTTCCATGATGGCTTGGGTGCCAATAGATGCTGATAATCCCAAATTATATATTTCCAGCCTAGACCTCTTTGAATTCTCAACTCATTTATCCACCTGCCAACACAGTCTCCACTTGGACGCTCACCCTTAACATGCCCAAACTAGAATTGCTATTTCCCATATCCTAACCCTAGCCCTCCCACTGTCGTCCCATGTCTGTTAATGGTATCACCCACCTCCCACCTGCTCAGGACAAAAACCTAAGATGCACATTGACTTGTCTTCATGCTCCACAACCAATTTATCAGCAAATCCTGCTGGCTTCAAATGCAAAATAGGTTTCAGATCCACCCATTTCTCACCATTGCCATTCCAGCCCAAACCACTTCATCTCACATGCACTAGCTCATAATGGTCTTACAGTTCTCTAGAGTGATTCACCCCAACTTTATTTAAAAATTTAAACCCACAAAAAAGTTGAAAGAGTACAATGAAACCTTCATCTAGATTCGCCTATTAACACTTTACCCCCTTTGTGCGTATACACACATGCACACACACACATTTTACTGAACCAATTGAAAGTAAGTTGTAGAAAGCATTATACTTTATCTTTCAGTACCTCAGTATGTTTCCTATGAATAAGAAGTTTCCCCTACATGACTGATTCTTTTGAAATGCAAATCATGGCATGTTCCCCTGCTCAAAGTCCTCCAACAATTTTCCCTCACACAGAATGCAATCCAAATTTGTCATAATCTACAAGGCTTAGCATGACCTGACCCCCACCTATTCCTTAGATCTCATAGTCTACCAGTCTCCCTCTAGCTTACATTCCACCAGTTTACACTTACTGTCTCTGGATAGGTAACACCACATTGAAATCCCCAAATCTTACAGGCTTAAAACAATACAGTCAGGCATGGTGGTGTGTGCCGGTAGTCTCAGCTACTCAAGAGGCTGAAGCAGGAGGATCTCTTGAGCCCAGGAGTTTTGAGTCCAACCTAGGCAACAAAGCGAGAGCCCATTTCCAAACAAAACAAAACAAAAACAACCACAATACAAATAGCTGTTACTCAAATTACATGTCTACTAGAAGACAACTGGTGATTCTGTTTCCTTCCTTACTGCTAGATCTAGGCTGATGGAGCAGCCACTATCGCGCATTGGTGATCGTTGATCGTACCAGAGAGGAAAAAGAGCTCTAGAGCGTTTTACATTGGTTCTGTCTGTAAATGGAACATATTATTTTCGCTTATGACTCTGTCCAGAACTAGTCACAGAGTCCTATAGACATCCACAGAAGAACCAGTGGTGCAATCCTATCTTATGCCCAGAAGGACGGAGAACCAGAACATTTGGCAAACAACACACACAAACGCCAAACTGGCCTTTCTGTTCCCTGAATACACAAGTTTCTTCCAACCTCTGAACTTGCCACTTCCTGTTCTGTCAGCTTAGAACTCTTCTTTAACTCTGATCTCTGTATGGCTCTCTTCCTCACTTTAGGCAGCTATCTCTGCTTAAATATCACATTCTTAGCAGTGCCTTTCTTGACACCCAATCTAAAATAATACCTTATTTCCTCCCCAAAACCTCCCTCCTTCACTATATCTTCCCACCTTGTTAAGCATTTTTTGAAGCACAAACCTGATGTCATTGGTATATGGTTTATTTTTTTAATTGACTGCCTTTCCCACCAGAGTATAAACATGAGGATTTTGACTTATTCGCCTCCGTATCTCCGGCATGTAGGCTAATGCCTGAGGTAGTAAGGACTCAATAAAGTTCA
The DNA here is from genome assembly GCF_001698545.2 of Rhinopithecus bieti. NCBI lineage: Eukaryota > Metazoa > Chordata > Mammalia > Primates > Cercopithecidae > Rhinopithecus > Rhinopithecus bieti. The sequence goes on from NW_016805433.1 coordinate 3,101,321, forward strand.
GTGAGTAAATGAAGAAATTAATAGGTCTAGACCAGTTGAAAAGCCTGATTAAAGCTGCCTTTCCCTGAGCAGTAATTGGATGGATCCAATTTGCCTCAATGACTCCATTTATGTATACTTCCAATGCTACTTAAATTCTGATGGACACAGCTTTTTTAAAATACCAGCTTACTGCAGAGTCCCACCAGTTTTGAAACCATTCTGTCTTCTACAGGGACTTAGCATGTCTCTGTTGCTAAACAATTATTTGTTAATTTCAAAGAGTATCTCTCTGTAAGAAATTTTATTTCCAAATTTTTGCCAGAAGCATCACTGTAGTCCCATGTATTGTTGGCATATTGTGGTTGAATCATGCTTTGCTCAGGTTAATGGTATGGTAAAATATGCATAATTCTTACAGTCTCTGTCATTCACAACCAGTTTTTTGGAAGCTTATATTTAGCAACAAGGAAAAGAGGTGGGGGATCCTCATCCCTGCCATCACCAATTGCAGATCTTATTATAAAGAGATATCTGGGTAGGAACCTCCCTGATCACTGCAGCCAATGTTCTTGTGCCTCGACTAAATACACCTACTTACTGATTGGGTGTGTTCCATGAGCTACTCATGGGGTTTCTCATTATGAACTCCATTGTCTGTGTTCTAATGTAGGGAAATCTTGGCCGCAACAAGAGAAATGTCTGTTTTCTTTAAGCAGGGAGCTCCCATGGTATATTTAGTCATCATACATTTCTGAAGACTACATTTATGCAAACTTCCTGAGAGTTCACTTGTTTTTTCTTCACAATTTACAAATCTTTTTTGTACTGAATAAACTCCCATACTGAATTCTTCTAATTTGTATTATGTGTCTTGCAATTTAATTTGCAATGTTAGTCTTAATAATTAGTTTGACGTTCTTACCCAATCTTCCAGATAGTAATTCCTACATGAGCATTAACCAGTGATAACTTGGGCATGAATTGAGAAGGGAGTTGTCTAATGTGCTCCTTGAAAATACTTTGTTGGTTATTTGAGGGAATAAATTTCGATTATTTGCAATATTTTACTCTAACCCTTTTGAGAAATGAGAGACAGAGAGAGAGAGAGATCTTTTATGTATGTATCAAAGGAAATAGAATGAACTGCATAGCTATAACAAAAGAGGGACATTTTACAGATTGTGTTTATTTTCTATGCTTTGAAGCATGGTGTAGTGAAAAAAACACAGTCTTTGAAGTCAAACAGATCAGTGTTGCCATCCTGGCTCTACCAGTTACCTTGTGTAACTTTGGACAAGTTACTAAATACTTCTGCCTTTATTTCCTCATCTGTGAAATGGCAATAATAGTACCTACCTTACATACCTATGGTGAAGATTTAATGAAGATATAAGAAGTGTATGATGGTTAATACTGAGTATCAACTTGATTGGATTGAGGGATACAAAGTGTGGATCCTGGGTGTGTCTGTGAGGGTGTTGCCAAAAGAGATTCACATTTGAGTCAGTGGGCTGGGGAAGGCAGACCCATCCTTAATCTGGTGGGCACCATCTAATCAACTCCCAGCAAATGTAAAGCAAGCAGAAAAATGTGAAAAGGAGAGACGGGCCCAGACTCCCAGCCTCCATCTTTCTGTCATGCTGGATGCTTCCTACCCTTGAGCATCAGACTCCAAGTTCTTCAGTTTTGGGACTCGGACTGGCTCTCCTTGCTCCTCAGCTTACAGACAGCCTATTGTGGGACCTTGTGACTGTGTAAGTCAATATTTAATGAATTCCCATATATATATGTGTGTGTGTGTGTGTGTGTGTGTGTGTATAAAACTCCCCTTTATATCTATATCTATTCGTATATATCTCTCTATATGTATAATCTCCTATTAGTTCTGTCCCTCTTAGAGAACTCTAATACAAAGTGCCTTGCACAATGCCTGCCACATTATTAAGAGCTTAATATTAGCTTTATTTCTTCCTTTGGTTGACTATACTTTTTTAACTTTACCCCCCTTCCTCCAGTCTTTCAGTTATACTAGCTATTCTGAGTCCTAAGTGTGGCATCATGGGAATAGGAGAAACTTTTGAGATCCATGCCAGCATGGACTATGGATGTTACAGTTGTCACAGAAATGTGTTTTTGCAGACTGTATTTTCCTCCATATTTCCCTTGCCACATGGTCTTCTTAACAGTATGACCTAGACACTCCTCCCATAGAGCAGTGGAGTCTATGTCCCCTTCTGTTAAACCTGAACGAGCGCTTGAGACAGCCTTGCCCAATTAGACTCTAATGAAAGTGATACTGTATAATTTAGATTATGAATGGGAATATTGAACCTCCTGAATCTCTTGACTTCTTACTTTTGGAACCCAACCACCATGCTGTAAGTAAGCTCAAGCAGCCCAAGGAGAGGCCCACGTAGAGAGGAACCAAGGTCCCAATTCACAGTCCTGGCAAAATTTCCAACCAATATCCAAGCACCAAATTTCTAGTCATTTGAGTGAGTCTTTGAAGTGGCTCCCCCAACACCCAGAATATAGGTTTTCTTCATGTGAGTTCTGCCTATCCCCACCTAAAATAATTATATTAGTACAAGAAGAAAACTTTCCTGTTATATTTTAAGAATTTGATCTTATGAGTAAGTCAGCAAGTATGTTATTCAGCTGGAATGCACAGATAGAGCAGCACATGTTGTCAAAACATTGACGTACTTCTGATTTGGTTTTGTAAATAGCTACTGTCTTGAGCCTCCCAAGTGCCACCATCCTTTCCCACATCTTTTCCTGCCATCCTGGCCTTACAGCCCCTCTCCCCAGACCCTGTGGGCTACCCCACAACTCAGGTTAATGCCTGGCTCAATAGAGGGACTTCCAGGGATTCTGCCTCAGTTCTTTGGTGTCCACTCTGATGAAGTATTAGACATACCATACTGGTTTAAGGATTTGGAGTATCATTCCTTAATACGGTGTGTGCACATGCATGTGTATATGTGTAATATACACATTTATGTGATCATGCCACACATACTGCTTTTCAGTGTTTTGTTTTCTTTTGCCTTTCTGCTTATCTCCCCACTCTTTTCTGCTCCTCCCTTCACTTTGGATCCCAGCCACCACCCCCGAACCCAAGTAATCCTGTGAAATACCTACCTGATGTTGTTCCACACATTTCACTGTGCTGCTTATAAAATCATATACAAGCATGTGCGTACATATTCTTATATGTTTATTTGGATTGTTTTTGTCCTACTTGGTTGAGATTCCTCTTTGCTTCTTGTCACACTCGCTGTCCCCCAGGGAAGGCAAAGGGACTTACTTGTTGGGTTGGGTGGAAGAACAGCACATGCTTGGCTCAACATTCACTTTCTTTCTCTTAGTTAAAGAAGGGAAGCATGGTCAGCTTTACTGTCATAGGCCTGGAACAAGAGTCAGTGCTGTTGGGGACCATGACTGCATCTGGTCTGATTTAGAGAGGGAGCATGGACCAGCCTGTTCAATTTAGCACCTAAGGCCTGCTCTTCCACATAAACATTATCCGGAGTTACTGTAGTTTTTCCAACTCCCTCAAGCTTGACTCCCCTGTCTGCCTCCCAATGGGAGTAGAGTTGCTTATTGGTTCCTCTAAAACCCCATAATCAACAGATATCACCAGCCTTATTTTTAAGACAGAGTCTGACTCTGTCACCTAGCCTATAGTGCAGTGGAGTGCACACACGGCTGAACTGCAGGCTGAACTTCTGGGCTCAAGTGATCCTCCACCTCAGTGCACACCACCATGCCTAGCTAATTTTTAAATTCTTTGTAGAGATGAGGGTCTCACCATGTTTTCTAGCCTGGCCTCAAACTCCTGGCCTCAGGTGTGAGCTGCACCCAGCCAATAACCCAGCTTTAAAAGCAGTCACTGGCATGAGCTTAATTTACCCAAAGAGACCCAAATGCTGTTATTTGGCATAATATTAATTTTTTTTCCAGCTCCAGGATGAATTGAGACTCTAAAAAAGCCAAATTATTGAGAGAACCAGTGTTCCATGTTCTGTGCCACTGAATAAAAATGCCTTGATTAAACAAACCTACTGCACATATAGAAAGATGAAATCAGAGACAATCTCTTCAGGTTGCAATCCCAAAGCTTGTCAAGGCCCAGCAGTATTCCTGCTTTTGGGTGCCATGAAATTTCTCTACTTAAGTTATCTCAAAGAGTCTAATACTTGTAAGAAAGGAAACCAATGAAAATGCTTTAACGAAGAAAGTAAAGAGATGGAAAGATTAGACAGATGGAATATTTTATGAATTTGATTAGGTAAACAGAAGGAGTCAGGGAAGAAAGTGGAAATGAGTTATTCCAGGGTGATGAGATGAAGATATTAGGTCTAATTAGGGTAGATTAGAAAACTACTAAGCACCAAGCATATAAATAGCTTACAATGGCTAATTAGGTATGACTGGAAGCTACATCAAAACTCTCATTAGTTAAATGCTGCCAGGTTCCATTATGATTGAATATGTCCAAAAAAGGGCATGTATGACCAAAGTAGTAGTAGATAATACAACTTTTAAGTTTGGTGTGTCTTGTGTTTTGTTTAAGAAATCTTTGACTACTCCAAAGTTTGGATATTTGAAATGGTACTAAGAAATCTCAGAAAAATACTGAATTTGGGTAATTTCTTCAGAAATGCAAAATAGAAGTATTTAAATATATTTTAAAATAATATATGTTGATGCATATAAATATTAAATATCTGTAAAATTGAGAAATCTAGTATAATCCACTCACACTATGAGAACTATCTTACAATACCATAATGATGAACTGAAGAAAAAAGTCACTTTCAAGTTATCTCTTTTCTAACTCATAACAAACTTGATTTGATCTATTCTTCCAACAAAACATCTTCATGCAAATGCTTTAAATAGTAAAGCACAATTAAAATTCTTCATTAGAATTGCCGTTTTACTCACCATTCTCACTGAAATTCTTCCAGTCAGCAGCTTCTTTGGAAATACAGAAAGCAACCTCCTGGCACTGTAACATGAACCAATCTGCAAAGATTTTATAATAGCACAGTGAAATGACTTTTACATTTGCCGTACTAAGCATCTTTAGTATGCCATACTTAGTACTGCCATACTAAGTAAAACATAAGTATGGCATGGTACAGAGAACATGGGCTTTAGAGACACACCGACTTGGTGTTTGCATCCTAGATATGCCATTTACTAGTTGTGGGACCTTAAACAAGTTTCTCAAATTTCCCATCCTTTCCCTTATTGGTTCTTCCAGTTCTATATTGTTGTGTAACAAATTATCCCCAAATTTAGTGGCTTGAAATAGCAAACGTTTATTCTCTCACATAGTTTCTGTGGGTCAGGAGTCTGAGAGTAACTTCACTGGGTGGTTCTGGCTCAGGGATTTTCATAAGGTTGCAGTCAAAATACTGAAGACCTGAGAGGCTGACGGATCCACTTCACTCACTCACATAGCTACTGGCAGGAAGCTTCAGTCCCTCGCTCTGGGGGGGTCTCCATAGGGCTGCTTGATGTGTTCACATAACATGGCAGCCGGCTTTCCCACAGTGACAGACCCAAGAGAGAACAATGCCTGTTTTGTTTTGTTTTTTAGACAGAGCGTTACTGTCGCCCAGGCTAGAGTGCAGTGGCACAATCTCAGTTCACTGCAACCTCCGTCTCCCAGGTTCAAGCGATTCTCCTGCCTCGGCCTCCTGGAATAGCTGGGATTACAGGCACGTGCCACCACGCCTGGCTAATTTTTGTATTTGTAGTAGAGACGGGGTTTCACCATGTTAGCCAGGCTGGTCTCGAACTCCTGGCCTCAGGTGATCCGCCCACCTTGGCCTTCCAAAGTGCTGGGATTACAGGCATGAGCCACCGTGCCTAGCTGACAACAGTGCCTTTTTTGTTTTATTTTTTTATTTTTTCAGATGCAGTGTAGTTCCGTTGCCCAGGCTGTAGTGCAGTGGCACAATACCGGCTCACTGCAACCTCTGCCTCCTGGGTTCAAACGATTCTCCTGCCTCGGCCTCCTGGAATAGCTGGGATTACAGGTGTGTGCCACCACGCCTGGCTAATTTTTGTATTTTTAGTAGAGACAGGGTTTCAGCATGTTGGCCAGTTTGGTCTCAAACTCCTGACCTCAGGTGATTTGTCCGCCTTGGCCTCCCAAAGTGCTGGGATTGTAGGCATGAGCCACCGAGCCTGGACAAGAACCGTGACTTTTAATGTCACTCCTGCTGCATTCAATTCATGAGAAGTGAGTCACAGAGTCAGCTCACACTCTATGTGAGAGGAAGTAGGCTCCACCATTAGAGGAAGGAGTGTTGAAGAATTTATGGATGTGGTTTAAAATCATTAAGTCAATAAAACAGAAACAATAATATTAGCCTTATCTCACACTTTAAAAGGTCAAAGGTAAACATCAAGAACCATGCTGGCTTAGAAACATATACATTTACTGAGTCTTCATTGAGTACCCTCCTGGGCTGCACACTCAGAATTAAACCATGAGCAAAACTCACAGAATGCCTGCCCTCATGAAGCTCACAGTTTAATGGGGAAGATTGACGTGAATCAAATGTTACATAAACAAATGTAAAATTGCTGCCTCGGTATGTGCATGGTGCACAGTAGAGGGATTTGATGTAATCAGGAAAGCTTCTCTGAGGAAACTATGTCAACACTGAGATCTCAGGGTTGAGTAAGTGTTGATGAAGTACAGAAGGAAGAGAAGAGAGTTGTAGGTGAAATATTCGACGGGCATGAGACTTGTGGATGGAGACGTGGAGAGGACAAGGCACTGAGGAGGCCAGCGTGGCTGGGGCAGGGAGGCTGCATGTGGTTGCGGGAGAGGTGTATTAGTCCGTTTTCATGCTGCTGATAAAGATATATCCAAGACTGGGAAGAAAAACAGGTTTAATTGGACTTACAATTCCATATGCCTGGGGAGGCCTCAGAAGCATGGCAGGAGGCAAAAGGCACTTCTAACATGGTGACAGCAAGAGAAAAATGAAGAAGCAAAAGCAGAAACCCCCTGATAAACCATCAAATCTCATGAGACTTATTCACTATCCTGAGAATAGCACAGGAAAAACCGGCCTCCATGATTCAATTACCTCCCCCTGGGTCCCTCCCACAACAAGTGGGAATTCTGAGAGATACAATTCAAGTTGAGATTTGGGACACAGCCAAACCCTATCAAGAGGGAACAAGGAGTCAGACCTTGCCCTACTCATCTGGTCTCTAATAAAGGAAGAGAAGAAAACATTGTATATGCTTATGTGAAATCAGTGATTACCAGGGAATAGAGTCTGGGGTAGGGATTAACTATGAAGGGCATGAATGGGCTTTTGGGGATGATAGGCTGCTGTGGATCTTGCTTGTGGTGATGGCTACAAAACTGTGTGTGCTCGTCAGAACTTATAGATCTGTGGACTGAACACGATGAATTTTACTATAAGTAAATTATGCCTCAATAAACTGGACTTTTTTTTAAAAAAAAAGACACTTTTATGCAGGCACTTTAACAGAGGGGTACCATAACAGTGAATTTTTCTATGATATGGGTTTTGGATTTCATCCAAACAGTGTAATTCCTGTCACATCAAAAGAAGACTGTCATCACGAGGCTTAACCTGTCCAGTGGTTATCTGTAACTAAAACCTCCCAGTCAGTGATAGTGAGCTCTCTCTGTGTGTGTGTGTGTGTGTGTGTGTGGTTTTGGTGGGAGAGATAAACACATCTCAAAGTAAATTAAATTTAGGAGACTTTTCGGTATTAAAATATCATGTTTTCATAACTTTGCAAAACACAAAGGAAAGGAACATTTTAGAGGTAATGAATCAAGTGACTCTACAATATAAATGCTTTTTTGATTGCTCTGTTTTTATTCTGAAAAGGTTGTTGTATAAATACAATTCTAAGATCAACAATGATGCTTAACAATGGAATTTAAAAGATTATTATTTTGTTACAAAACCCTTAACAGATGTGAAGCAAAACAGGTTTTCCTAACTCAGAAGCTGATATAGTACTTGAACTATTATCCTTAGGCAAGACACTGATACCATTAAGCTTTTGTGAAATTAAAGATTTGAGAAGAACATTGATCATTGCAGCATTGGACTTCAATAGCTGAGCTCTCAAGGTTTTCAATGTAAGATGTTGTTAATGAAAATGAAATGTATAGTATTCCACTATATAAATATGCCACCATTGATTTATTCGTTACAAAGCAATGGGAATGACTGCCTACAACTACACACAATACTGTGAATTCACTTCACAAATAAAAGAAGACAGGTACAAAAGTTTATACTGTATGATTTCACCTAATGAAAAGCATCAAACCTGGAAAAGCTAGTCAATGCTATTGCTAGCCAGTACAACAGTCCCCTTGCAGGGCAGCAGGGGGGCCTAGTGACTGAAAGAGAGCATGATGTGGATTTCTTGGTGTGGATACTGTTCTATTTCTTTATCTGGGAGCTGGTACCATAAATGTATTCAGTTTGTTATTCATCAAGCTGTACACTTACATGCATTTATATATGTATGTTATACTTCAAAAAAAGTTTTTTTAAAATAAAAAAGAAATATATGGCACAATAGCAGAAGACTGTGTCATAAAACAGAAAATTAGGACATTAGCCTACAGTTTCTCATGATCGCCGATTGCTCTAACAAAAGGCTGCTATACACTTGACAACAGAACTGTCCTATCTGAGCAGATGCCCCTCTTTGGTTTTTTTTTTTTTTTTTTGAAACTTTTTAAATTAACAGATAAAATTGTATGTATTTACTGTGTACTACATGATGTGAAGTATATATGCATTGTGAAATGTCTAAATCTAGCTAATTAACATATGCATTACCTTATAGGGCTGTCTTTGGGACGAGAACACTGACATCTGCTCTCGGCATTTTTCAAGAATACAATATGTAATTAACTATAGTCGTCCAGTTGTACAACAGATGCTTTCAACTTATTCCCAACCACCTTATTCCCTGGTAACTATCTTTCTACTATCTACTTCTATGAGATTACATAAAAGTAGACTCCACATCTAAATGAGATCATGCAGTATTTGTCTTCCTCTGCCTGGCTTATTTCATTTAACATAATGTCTTCCAGGTTCATCCATGTTGTCACAAATAACAGGATTTCTTCTTTTTGTGGCTGAATAGTATTCAGTTGTGTATGTGTACCACATTTCTCTTCATTCATTCGTGGATTGATGTATATCCCGGCAATTGTGAATAGTGCTGCAGTAAACACGGAAGTGCCGCTATCCCCTCAACATGTTGATTTCATTTCCTTTGCATATATGCCCAGTAGTGGGATTACTGAATCATATGGTAGTTCTATTTTTAATGTTTTGAAACATCTCCACACTGTTTTTCATAACAGCTGTACTAATCTACATTCCCACCAATTGTGTACAAAAGTTGCCTTTTTTCCATATTCTTGTCAACGCTCGTTAACGTTTGTCATTTTGATAGTAGCCATTCTAACAGGTGAGAAGTGATATATCCTTATAGTTTTAATTTGCATTTCCTTGATGATTAGTGATGTGCAGCATTTTTTAATATACCTGTTAGCCACTTGTATGGAAGACCCCCTTCCCCTCTCTTTGAGCAGGCAGCTTCAGGAGTAAGGGAGCATGAAATCAAGCCTAGCAACCAACAACGTAACAGAAATCATAGCCCAATCACCTTCATGTTCTCATGATAAGATTTGGGACTTTTACATAACAAATTCAGTTGCTTAAAAACTGAGCCAGCCATTAATATGCGACAGTGTTGGGGCATAGCACTTCTATAGGGCTTGGAAGTTGGAAAATCTGTTTTCTTGTATTTCTCCTGCTTTCACTATTTATAAGCAAATTTATCAAGCACAATTTTATGCAAGTCCCTTTGCCGGAAGCTGTGGGGGATAAAAAGATACACAAGACACAGTTCTTGACTTCAATAAGCTTGTGATCTCAGGGAGAAAGCCTCACACCATGAAAAGATTAACCAAAAATACATAGCGGTATGTAAAGGTTGAATGGGGGAGTGCTGATTAAATGCAGCTTTTATCATGTGAGGTGAGAGCTTACTGCAGGCAATAAAGGACAGAGAAAGCTTATCAAAGGAAAGTAAACTTGAGTTGGAATTTGACGGAAGGGATTTAAAGGAATAAGCTAGACATGAAAGTAAGCTAGACGGGAAATTTCAGGAGAGAGAAATCATGTAAATAAAGATGCTAAGGGATCAGTACACAAAGGACATTTAATTGGGATTGCCTCATGGCACAGAGTCTGAGAAAATATGTTCAAAGAAACAGTCCAGCAATTAAAAGTAATTCAAATCTTTGCTGGAATCTTTCAAAGGCTGTCCACAGGGATCTATCCAATTGGTAATCCCAAGCATCATTTCCTATAATATCTGTTTCTACATTTCTTGAGGTCTAATATCTCTCACATATTGCAGCTATAACTAGACCAAGGGTTGGTGAATTTTTTCTCTAAAGAACCAGATAGTAAATAGTTCAGTCTTTGTGGGCCGGATAGGCTCTGTTGCAGTTATTTCAATCTGCAGCTGTAGCCACAAAAGCAGCCATAGACAATATGTTAATGATGGATATGGGTGTGTTTCAATAAAACTTTATTAGCAATAATAGGTGGCAGGCTGCATTTGGCCCACAGGCCATAGTTTGCGTATCCCTGAACAAGACTTATTTCCAATACCGCCAACAAAGTCAACCCCTCCTCACAATCTAAATTCTCCTTTTCTTTTTTATCCTTTCCCTGTCCTTTTTCTTGTCTCTCACAGTTAAATTTTATTCCCTATGATGCCAGTTCCTGTTTTTCATTAAGAATCAGTGTCAATGGGTAGAGAAAGACAGAATAGGAATCATGACATACCAGGGAACTATTGACCATTTCTAACAATGAAGAGTGAGTCAACCCAAGGAATATTTTAAGAAAATTAACCTGGCAGCACTGTGTAGGATGGATTGTAGTGGGTATTAACAGGAAGCAAAGAGACCTGTTAAGAGGTTATGGCAAAGAACTGATGCAATATATGGAGTATAAACTAGAATGTCAGCTAGGAATGGGAAGAAGGGATGGGCGTGGGACAAAGTGTGACTCAACGATTAGCTGGAATTGACATTGATTAGATGCAAGGGAAAAAAGTCAGTAAGTGAAGGATTCCTGCGATGCAAAAGCTGAGTCAGTAGGAAAATATTTGAATCATTTTTGTCTAATTTTGAGTTCTTCTTTTGCCCCTCAAATATCAGTGTCCTCTGGTTTCTTTAGCCTCCTCTCCTCTCCCCTCCCCTCCCCTCCCCTCTCCTCTCCTTTCCTTTCCTTTCTTTTCTTTNTTAGTTTTGTCTTATGTGTATAGTTTTAAGAATGTAGAGTCTTAAGAAGTCCCCTCGAATTTTATTTAAAATTTTTTAAACCTGAAAATAGTTGAGAGTAGTAGCAATAAAACTCATACACCCTTACCCTAGATTCCCCAATTATCATTTGACCAAATTTGATTTTTCTTCTCTTCTCTTCTCTCCTCTCCTCTCCTCTCCTCTCTCTCCTCTCCTCTTTCTTCTCTTTTCACTTAATAAAATTTTCCTGGGTGGCAGGATTTGAATTCATGGCTTTGACTATGACTGCTCAGCTGATAATTTCCAAATCTGTTATCTCTAGCCCAATTGTCTCTGGTGAGATGCAGACCTATTTATTCAACTCCCTAGTTGGTGTTTCTAGGAAACAGGAAGACCCCAAGTCCCCTCAACTCAGGGTCCAGTTGACTTTTGATTTTATACTACTTTCAAGCAAATTAGTTAGCCTGTTACTATTTTATGGATGCAGGCAGAAGAAACAAAACTGAGTCAGAGACAAAGGTCCTTTTTACTCACAGCACAGCAAGCAATATGAGCATTAGCATGCTGGCATCAATTACTCTTGCACCCCAAATCCCATGAAGATGAAATGGGGGGCCAGATGGAGGCCTGTACATGCAGTTGATTGTGTTACAAGAAAGGACAAGAAGCTTGAGGAACCTACTATTTTATAGCAAGCAATGAGCAAGCCTGCTGCCTATTCTGGAAGGAGTCCTTCAAGGTTGCTCACTACCATAAGAAGGCTGAGATATGTATGGCCCAGGTAAAGAGTGGTCAAGGCCAGCTGGCCACAGTGGCTCACGCCTGTAATCCCAGCACTTTGGGAGGCCAAGGCAGGTGGATCATTTGAGGTCAGGAGTTTGAGCCCAGCCTGGCCAACATGGTGAAACCCCATCTCTATTAAAAATGCAAAAATTAGCCAGGCATGGGGTCGGACACCTGTAATCCCAGCTTCTCAGGAGGCTGAGGTGCAAGAATCACTTGAACACAGGAGGCAGAGGTTGCAGTGAGCCGAGATTGTACCACTGCACTCCAGCCTGTGTGGCAGAGTGAGACCCTGTCTCAAAACCAAAACACAACAAAACAAAAGAGTTGTCAAGGCCTTGCATTCTTCGCATATTCAGATGTAAAGGATCACAAAAGACCAACGGAAGATTGTTCCAACACTCAGCATGTCCAAAACTGAATTCACCAGCTTCTTCCTTCAACCTGCTCTTCTATTTCCACACTTGGTAAAGGGTACCATCTCCTATTGTAATCACTGAAACCCCAAATTAGCAGTTATCTCAGGGTCCTCCCTATTTGTTTCCTGTGACTGCTAAACAAATCATCAGGCCAGGCGTGATGGCACATGCCTGTAATTTCAGCTATGTAGGAGGCTGAGGCAGGAGAATTGCTTGAGGCTAGGAGTTCAAGACCACCCTGGGCAACATAGTGAGACCCCATTGCCCCCCAAAAAAATGAAAAAGCAAATGATCACATACTGGATGGCTTAAAACAACATAAACTTATTCTCTCACAGTTCTGAAGGCCAGAAATCTGACTGAAGACATTGGAGGGCTGTGCTCCCTCAGAAGGCTCTTGAGGAAAATCTGTTTCTTACCTCTCGCAGCTTCTGCGGGCTCCAGGAGCAGCTTAGTTTGTGGTCATATCACGTCCAGCTCTGTCTCTGTGGTCACATCGCCTCATCCTCCTCTGCTGTAAAATCTCCCTCGACCTCACCCTTATGAGGACGCTTGTCATTGGATTTAAAGCCTACCTGAATAATCCAGGCTAAGATTACCCTCTCAAAAATCCTTAATTTAATCACATGTTTTGCCATATAAGGTAATAATCACAGGTTCTAAAGCTTCGGGTGCAGACATATTTCTGAGGGGCCACCCTTCAGTTGACTGCAGCCACCAAGTTCTCTAAACGCTCTGGCATAGTCATTTTTAATGCAATAAATATCCATTGAATTTAGGAGGTATCTGCATAGAAGTAATAGTTAAAGCTGTAAAAATAGATGAGTCTCACTTCAAGAAGGAGAAAAGAAGGAACTATTCTTTATGGAGCTTGGAGCTTGGTGTTCTTATATAATTTTTTTTT
>NW_016805433.1:3117583-3178828 GCF_001698545.2 Rhinopithecus bieti
AAAAAAAAACTATACCTGATATTAAAAACAGCAACAAAAGGCTGGGCTTACCCCTGTAATCCCAGCACTTTGGGAGGCCGGAGCGGGAGGATCACGAGGTCAGGAGATCAAGACCATCCTGGCTAACATAGTGAAATCCCCTCTCTACTAAAAATACAAAATATTAGCCAGGTGTGGTGGCACGTGCCTGTAGTCCCAGCTACTAGGGAGGCTGAGGGAGGAGAATGTTGTGAACCCGGGAGGTGGAGGTTGCAGTGAGCTGAGATCACGCCACTGCACTCCAGCCTGGGCGACAGAATAAGACTCCATCTCAAAAAAGAAAAAAAGAAAAAAGAAAAAGCAAAATTAACCAGCAACAAAAATGTTGATGATGATAATGATGATGATGATAATGACAGATTAAGACAGACACACACACACTCTCTCACAGAGAAGGAGAGAGAGATGATGTGAGGAGACAGATAAATAGATTGGATAGAAAGATAGATACATAGATTGAATCTATTGTGCATCTATGTGGCGAGCAGTTATCAAACATTATCTCCTTTAAGCAAGGAATAGGCCCAATGAATGAGATACTAGTGGAATTACGTGATAGGAAACCTAGGCTCAGCAAGGGGAAGTGACTTGCCTGGTGTCATATGTAGCTATGTATGAACAGCTGTGCCAGATTCAAACCCAGACTGTATGACTCCAAAGTCATGCACTTAATCACTAACTTGTATTGTCATCTACCCTTTTAAATATTACTAAATATATTCAAAAATTAGTAGCTGCAGAAAGGAAGCATAGGCTTAAGTCTCACCAATATCCACTAGGCCCTTGGGCTGGCAAGGGTTCCATGTACCATAAGAAGCCCTTTGCACGCTCGTTGCCCCCCCAAAGCCGCCCCCTACTGAAAATTAATGTGGTGCATGGATGATCTGTGACTCAGTAACCAGAGAACTGATTTCCCTTTGTTGCCAGTTCCTTTGGATTTTCAGTTCAGTGCCCCAAGTTCCAGTCTGGGGAGTAAAAGTGTCCATGACCATCATCTGTGTTCCCAGTGAGTTCTCTAAGGGGTAGTTGGTGCAATCTAATGAGAGTCAGCACTGACAAGAGGCCTTGATATTCAGCTTCTCATTACCTGAAAGAACGAGGATGCAGGGGAAAGAAGGTGGAAGCAGAGGACCTGATATCAGATAGTCCTGGCTCTAATGCCAGCTCAGTGATCTTAGGAGAGTTGCTTAACCTCCCTTACCTGTACAATGGTGATAATAATTGCAATTATTTCATACATTCTTGGGGTGATGAAAGGAGGTGATATACATTGAGTTCTGGGCATAATGCCATGTAACAAGTGGTGGTGGTCCATTCGGAATAGCCACAGCTCATTCTTCCACAGGAGACCCTGAGCTGATTTTGGCCAGTTCCTACTTGGATAGGTGTAAGAGCCCTCCTTTCATGTCAGTACCACACTTGCAAGGGTATGGGATCTTACTTTCCATTCCTGGGATGTCCTGTGCATGGGTGTTTCTCACACAGAGAAGTACAAACACAGAGGAACATTACTTCTGATGGGCAAGGGACAGGCAATGTCCCAGTGAATGGAGTTTTCTCCTCCAAAGGCTCATCACCAGATCTCATCATCTTTTATCTTAGTGATCCCTCCCCTTCACCTGTGTTAGCACCAGATATGTTTTAGCTAGCCTGCAGTTGAAGAAACTGCAGAGGTATACCTCAAATGTATATCTGCAGATGTATACCCACAAATGTATATCCTCTCCCAGTCTTAGATTGGCAGCTTTAGAATTTAGTAGCCAGGAGCCCAGGAACTATCCTGGTTAAATAAAAGGCCCTGGAACTGCACCTGCAAAACTTGCAATAGAATGACTACCTCCCGGTGTGATCAATTTTCTTTGTAGATTTTATATTTTGTGACCTTGTTTATACTTGGGCAGGTGCTCTCAGGTTCTTGTACAGTTGCTTCTTGAGTTCTTCAAGTCATAAAGTCATAGCTCTTTTGGATTGTAAATACACCGTAAATACAACAGGTTTCAAGTTGAAGATGTTCAAGATGTCAGACAGGGAATACGTCAACCTACTCTCCCTCCCAAGATCCCATTGAAAAGACAGAAATAATTTTACAGTGATAAATGAATAGCATTGAAAACTCATTGGAGACTAGGAAAAGGTCTTCAGAGGGCCAAACATGTAAGTAAGAGCTGGAGGAGAGAAAGCAGAGGGATTGGGTTGACTGAGAATGCCCAGAAACCTTGGAGAAATGTTAAGCCCTGAGTCAACACGTGTACACACTACTTCTGTTTTTTTAATTGGGTTCTTTGCTTTCTGATTGTTGAGTGTTAAAAGGTCTTTTTATATTTTGGATAAAGTCTTTTATATGATACGTGTTTTGCAAATATTTTTTCCCAGTCTGTAGCTTGTCTTTTGATTCTCTTAATAATATCTTTTGCAGAGCTGAAGTTTTTATTAATAAACTCTAATTTATTATTTTTTCTTGATGATATTTTGATGTTGTATCTAAAACTCATCACCAAACCCAAGGACACAGATTTTCTCTCATGTTTTCTTTGAGAAGTTCTATAGTATTGCATTTTATATTTAAATCTATGATCCAGTTTGAGCAATTTTGTGAAATCTATTTTATTAAAGAAGAAAAAGAAGGAGGAGGAGAAGGAGAAGCAGCAGAGAATTTCTGTCCTCCAGGCCTGAGAACGCTGGAGCATAAATCCTTAGGACTTATGAAACACTTTATATTTCATAAGCACTTACCTAAATTAATCATGTAATTAACCTCCAAGGACAGTAACGAAGTGATTTCTTTTTAAAACTATCATTATTTATTAATAGATTAGAAAGCTGATGGAGAGTTTTGCATAAGCTTCCATAGGGGAAATTGGAATCACTGAAGAACCAAATCCAAACCTCTTCAGGGTCTCTCAACTGAAAAGCAACAGAACCCAAACTCACTGCAGTGAGTGGGACCACAGAGGTGGAAGACTGGAGTCTGCCCAGTCACACTGTGTGACAATCATAAAGAGTAACTAAACCCTGCAGGGCATCCATTTCTCTGTTGCTAACCACAACGCGAGAATCCTGCCCCCGCTGCCTTGCTGAGCTGACAAGGTGAAGTCTTGGTTGAAATGAAAATTATTTATCTTGGGAATGTTGATTAAATTGCATATTACATGAATTTGAAATAAACTATTAAACAAGAATGCTTTGAAATCATGGATCCCTGAACTATCAGTTATTACATAACTGGCTTTGCTAGAGTTATAGAGTATTGTGTTGTAGTTGAGAACACAGGCTCTGGAGCCAGATTGCAGGATTTTGACCTCATTTACCACCTGGGTGACTTTGGGCAAGTTACTTGCAAGTTACCACCTAGTCCCCACCCCCTGCCAGCCCCATAAAATGAGCATCATGATAGTACCTGCAAGACAGGATCATTTTGAGAACTGAATGAGTCAAATATGTGAAAGCATTTAGCCTGGGTCCAGGAACATGGTAAGTGCCCGATAAAGTTTCATATCTACATAACCCATAAAGGACTTGGACATTTTATTGTAACAAAGGGGGAACATGGATATGTCACCACATTTATTTTCTGTCTCGGTCTTTAACTAGGTGGGTCCTGACCAAGGGTCCTGCAGATCCACTCACCTGCCCAAGACCCTCTTCTCTGTTCCTGACCTCTCTTTGTCTCTGTCTTTTCTGTCTGTTATTTTAGCTCCTTATCTTCTCCTTCCTCCCCTTGTCTTTTCGTCCCCCTCTTTCTTTTTCCTCAGTATTCAGGATAAGGAGGGACCCTACAATTCACTGGGTTGGCTTGTGGGAATTATTTTATCTCATGGAGCATCAGAGAAAAACAACCAGGCCTGTGAAGGCCTCTGAACTGGCTCCCTCTGTGGCTGTGTCTCTACCCCACTTTTGGGGAGCTTGTTTGGAGGTTCTAGCAGGGGAGCGCAGCTACTCTTGGCCTTGACCGTAGACTGGTCTATCGGGGATGGTCGTCCTCTTCCAGGGAGCGCACAGCTTCAGGAGGGACGCACACGGAGCCATGAGGGAGGAAGGGGACACCTGCCAGGCTGTCAGATCAGCTGAATCAACCCTGGCAATCAATGGGGTGACAGATATCACAGCCAGATTGCCCTCACATCTCCCACTTTTTATATCTCTCTGTCTGCATGCCTCTCTACTTGTCTCTGCTTCTGTCCACCTCTCTTGACACCTCTTACATCTCTCTGTGGCTCTCTCCATGTCTCTTGGCTTGCAAGTCTTTCTATTTCTCTCTGTATCTCTCTACTACTATCTTTTGACGTGTGTGGGGGGTTGTGGGGGCAGTGATTGTGTACAGGTGTGTCCTGTCCTTTTAGCTATGTGTGTCCCCTTAGCTGTGGGAGGTGAGCTCCCTGGGCCCTCTGATATCCTCTGGGGATGGGAGAGGAAGAAAACGGAGAGAGTCTGATCCTTTCTGCCTCCCCTGCATTGGGATGTGGTTGAGGGGGCTTTCTCAAACTACAGTACCTGTCGATACAGCCTGGTAAGCAGTTGTGGAATCTGGGAAGTCAGGTCCCTCTTGATAGCCCCTGAAGTAGCAGGGACTTTAAGCAATGTTTCTGTGAACAAGTGTCCAAGCTGCACACTCCACATACTGTACATACACTCCACATCTGAGCAGAGTGTCTAAGTAGAGCAGAGCCCTCATTCTAATCAAGACAACATACACGAAAGTTAACTGGGCACATATTTAATGATATACATGATTATGATTGTGCTGCATGGTAATTAAGCATAAATGGTGAGGGGCTCATGTAAATGACTGTAATTAGTATTACTTTTTCACAGCTAAGCCAAATTTCATTTCCCCTTTCTACATTGCTAATTTGCCAGCATCTGTAATCAGTGTCAATGTTGATAATTTCTGATGTCACATACTGTTTAATCATCACATCCCATGAACATACACAGATCCAAGCACACAGATGCACATGGATGCACACACATACACACCCCCATGTGCACACATGCTCACCCCACCCCTGCCTTCACACATACACACACATACACACACACACACACACACACACACACACACACACACAGAGCCTGGATGTAACACTGAAATGAGGGGACCTGGTCCCTGGTCCCTGGTCCACTTACCCCATTCTTCAGGGCAGAGGTTTCCTGTGTTTCTTTTTTTCTCTTTTTTTCTTTCTGCCAAGACCAACTTGGTCGGGGAGACCTTAACCCAGCAGCAATAGAGGAATTAAAGACACACACATAGAAATAAAGAGGTGTGAAGTGGGAAATCAGGGGTCTCACAGCCTTCAGAGCTGAGAGCCCCTAACAGAGAATTACCCATGTATTTATTAACAGAAAATCAGTCATTAACATTGTTTCTATAGATATTAAGTTAACTAAAAGAATCCCTTATGGGAAATGAAAGGATGGGCCGAATTAAAGGAATAGATTGGGCTAGTTTACTGCAGCAGGAGCGTGTCCTTAAGGCACAGATCGCTTATGCTATTGTTTGTGGCTTAAGAATGCCTTTAAGGGGTTTTCTGCCTTGGGCGGCCAGGTGTTCCTTGCCCTCATTCCTGTAAACCCACAACCTTCCAGCCCACTCGGGCATTAGGGCCATTATGAACATGTTATGCAGTGCTGGGCAGAGATTTTGTTTAAAAATGGAGCAAAGGTTTTTGGGGCGCAGTTTAGGCAGCAGATTTTGGGGGGCCTTGCTCCCAACACTTTCTTTGTTATTTCTTTTTTTTTTTTTTTTTTTTTTTTTTTTTGAGATGGAGTCTCGCTGTGTCTCCCAGGCTGGAGTGCAGTGGCGCGATCTCAGCTTGCTGCAAGTTCTGCCTCCCAGTTCAAGCAATTCTCCTGCTTCAGCCTCCCAAGTAGCTGGGATTAAAGGCACCTGCCACCATGCCCCGGCTAATTTTTGTATTTTTAGTAGAGACAGGGTATCACCATGTTGGCCTGGCTGGTCTTGAACTCCTGACCTCAAGTGATCTGCCCACCTCAGCCTCCCAAAGTGCCGGGATCACAGGCATGAGCCATCGTGCCCCGCGCTATGTTTCAGTTTTCCATTCCCGGCCCTGGAGCAATTGAGGCCACTTTAGAGAAGTGACAACTTGACCGCCACCTGAGGTCATCTGAGGTCTTAATTGTAAAATTCTATTTTAAAAATGCTAATATTGGGAGTGGTGATGGTGGTAAAAAACATTTTTATATTTTTAATATATGTAGTTTTATTTAGTTTATTAGTTACTTTCATGCTCTCACCATCATTTTTATAATCACAAAAATTACTGTAACTTGGATTTTAATATATGTCAGACACCATGGCATATTCTTTACATGCATTATTCCCCTAAATTTTGAGGTACACGTTATTCCCCATTTCCTAAACAAGAAACTGGGGCTTACTGAGGTTAAGTATTTGCCCAAGGTCACGGAACCAGTAAGTGGGAAGCGAGGACTCAAATTCTGTGGATTTTGACTCTAAAGTCCATGATTGTAGCTATTCTGCTCTTCTGGCAAAATGATGAGGACAGATATTTCCTTTCCTAAATCTTAATTTTTTCACCAGTAACTATGTTCATCGCTCATGTCTGTCATATTTTTTATAGAGAAGAAGGGGCTAATGGGCATTGGATATTTGAAAAGAGTTTTTCTGCCAAAAAAAAGGAGAGAGAAAAGAATGAAGAGGCACCCAGCACTGCCAATGCAGGGATGAAGCCAAACCCGCTTGTCTTCCCTGGTACACAGAGTGACCACAGGGGTCATTTTAAAAGCTCTAGGGAGTTAGTTCAGAAGAAGAAATCTGGGCAGCAGGGCTGCGGCCAGCCTTTCAGCAGGTTGTGCTGGGAGCTGCTCCCCAATGAGGCTTTCACTTCAGCTGGGTTCACGCTGCTCACTCCCTAGGCTGAAAGTTCTCTGGCTCGGTCTCGCCGAAGCGGTGTTCCCAACAGGCAGCATTGTGCCTTTCACCTGAAAGGAGGAAAAGAAGGGTTTTGTAGACACAAATGGGGAGGAAGGCGAGGGCTGCCCTGTTACTGCAACACCCTCATCGGCCAGGTCTGGCTGCTCCCTCTTTTTTTATTTTTATTTTTTGAGACGGAGTCTTGCTCTGTTGCCCAGGCTGGAGTGCAGTGGCGCCATCTCAGCTCACCGCAAGCTCCGCCCCCCGGGTTCCCGCCATTCTCCTGCCTCAGCCTCCCAAGTAACTGGGACTACAGGCGCCCGCCACCACGCATGGCTAATTTTTTTGTACTTTTAGTAGAGAGGGGGTTTCACTGTGTTAGCCAAGATGGTCTCGATCTCCTGCCCTTGTGATCCGTCTACCTCGGCCTCCCAAAGTGCTGGGATTACAGGCGTGAGCCATGGCGCCCAGCGGCTGCTCTCTCTTTTTAAAGAGCGGCTCCTCCCCCTGTTCTAGCCTTCGGGTCTGACCAGAAACAGTCTCTTCTTTGACTCCGCCTCCTTGACCACAGTGAGTGGTCCAGGGATAAGCAAGTCAGATTGACTGAAGTCGGGGGAAGGCTCTCAAAGGCCGTGAGACTGTAAGATGTAAGAGACACTGAAGAAACGAAAATTTTCCACTGTGGGCCTCCATGTCCTTGTCCACTGTAGCTGTTCCTCCCCACCCTCACTGCTCACACATGACCTGACTGTTCTTCCAATTCCTCTTGGTAAAATCCAAGTTGTCCAAACAGTGATCGCTAATTGCTAAAGAAAATTCCTTCCTTTTCTGGGAACCATCTTTGTTCTTAAAACAAAGTGAACTTGAGCTGACCCTGTCTGCTGAAGCCCTATAAAAAATTCCACCCTCCTTCCCAAGTTAGAACGCTCCTTTTCACGCAGGCATTACTGAAAGGCTTATGCTAATGGTGCTCTTGGTTTTTTCCACAGAGGATATGAGTTAAGAGATGTTGAGATGCTAGCAGCAGGTCTACAGCTCTGTAGAGAAGCCCGTCTTGAAGAATGAAATTAACGTGCAAACAGGTTAAGAAATAAGTGTTGGAGGGAGAGACAGAGAGATCCCCTGGTGTTTAATTTTCCATCTTGCTTCTCTAAGACCAGGATTCTTCCCTGTTCTTCCCATTTTTGGTTATGTAAGTAAATTAGTTAAAAATGTAAGATTAAAAAAAGGAGAACCACTACATCTTCAAATGTGGCTGTGCAAACGTAATGTTGTAACTGTATACTGAAAGAAATTCGAAGTTAGAGCCTCTGTGTCCAGGAATAAGGGTAAACATTATCTTGTCCTTTCACATAGCTCTGTCAACTCACTCTCTTCTGGGTAAATGATGAGTCAGAAACGCAGGATTCTTCTCGCATTCAATGCCACCCTCACTTCTGGGAAAGAATAAGTTGCTGGAGAATCAGGATGAAGAGTAATTTTTTAAAAACACATACAATTATACAATGCCAAAAATGTTGTTCCACTTATTATTTAATAAGGAAACCAGTAAGAAGTAAAAATTGTTTGAAAGGAGAATTCAAGGATAAAACACTTATAGGCAATCAGAAATACTGAATTAATTTTGCCTATAGATGCAAAACTAGCCAGTTCCATAGAATGGGAATCAATGCACCTTCACTGGACAAAAGTCATTTGTATTTCTAAGAACAGGAATCATGTACATCATCATCAACCTTCCACCACTTAACTTCAGTTTCTACAGATGTGCAAAATAGTCAAGGACAATGAAAGACACAGACCCATGTAGAATTTGATAACCCTGAAAGGGCTCTTTTTCCAAAATTTTGTCAAGAATTCGATCTGTGCAATTTGATCCCCTACACAGGATCCATAGACTGGTTTAAATAGATGTGAGATTTGAATAACTGAGTTTGAGAAATTGCCAGAAAATACACTATACATTTCCATCAAACCAAGAATATTCCTGTTTTTATACGGTCCCCCAACTCAATTCACGGTCATTGTGACAACACAATAACCACCTACATTTCTAGTTTTCCCCATACATTTATTTATGACAGGTTAGCCAGGCACACTGGAAAATCTCACCACCAGCCCTTTGCACCCCACCATGAGATGCATATGCAGATGGAGAGCTGTTGCAAAAACTAGGGCTTCTGTAGGGAGAGGGGGAAGGTTCACAGATTTCAAAATCAGGGGAAACACAGCATCTGAATATGAACTTGTCGCCCCAATTAGGAAAATCTGAAAATCAAATACTTTTAAACCAGGATCTCTGTTATGGGGCCCCCACCTGCTGCTTGGACACGATATACTTACATTTTGATATTCCATCCTGACTGTTTGTATTAGAAAATATGATCCACACTCTTCCTTAGGCAAAGGCTCAAGAAATAAAAATGCTCAGACTGGTGCGATTGTTCCTCAGAGATTATGGTGGATTTTCTTGCTTCTTACTAGGAGAAAAAATTGGTCAAATAAAGCAAGTTGAACACCTCACAAGCAAGTAGAGAATCAGCCTTGGATAGTTTCCCCATTCATAGCTGTGAAAGAGGTAGACACAGAGCCTGAGAGTCAGTAACTGCAAAGACAAAGCCACAGGAAGGATCAGCACAGGCCCAAGTGAGGGAGAGCCACTGGAGACTTACAATTCTGGAGCAAGTCTGAAGACTCTTATTGTTGTCGATAGAGCATGACTCATTTATTTGGCATGGTTTGGGATGCTCCCCTGTGGTTTAAATACCAAAGTTGATATCGTACCTGGTAGTACAGTCTAGGTTCATTCTTTTATCCATGTCTTCATTCACATACAGACCTACCTTGTTTTACTGTTTTTCACTTTATTGCACTTCTCAGATACTGCAGTTTTAAAAAATGGAAGGTTTGGCTGGGCGCGGTGGCTCACGCCTGTAATCCCAGCACTTTGGGAGGCCAAGGCGGGTGGATCACCTGATGTCGGGAGTTCAAGACCAGTCTGGCCAACATGGAGAAACTCCGTTTCTACTAAAAATACAAAATTAGTGGGGCTTGGTGGTGCATGCCTGGAATCCCAGCTACTCAGGAGGGTGAGGTAGAAGAATTGATTGAAACTGGGAGGCGGAGGTTGCAGTGAGCTGAGATTGCGCCATTGCACTCCAGCCTGGGCAAAAAGAGCAAAACTCCATCTCAAAAAAATCAAAAAAAAAAAAAAAAAAAAAAAAAAAAAAAAAAGGAAGGTTTGTGGTAGCTCTGTTAACCAAGCCTATCAGTTCCATTTGCAACAGCACATGCTCACTTTATGTCTCTGTGCCACATTTTGGTGATTTGCACAGTATTTTAAACTTTTTTGTTATTATATATACATGGAGATCTGTGATCAGTTATTTATTTAGGTATTTATGTATTTATTTATTTATTTTTGAGATAAGGTCTTACTCTGTCACACAGACTGGAGTGTAGTGACATGAACACAGCTTACTGCAGCCTTGACTTCCTGGGCTAAGGAGAGCCTCCCCTCAGCCTCCCGAGTAACTGGGACCACAGGTGCACATCACCATGCCCAGCTAAATTTTTAGCTTTTTTGTAGAAATCGGGGTCTCACCATATTGCTCAGGCTGATCTTGAACTCCTGGGCTTAGGTAATCCTCTTGCCTCAGCCTCCCGAAGTGCTGGGATTACAGGTATGCACCACTATGTCCAGCCTTTGATCGATGATTTTTGATGTAACTATTGTAATTGTTTTGGGGCACCATGATCCATTCCCGTAAAAGATTGTGAACTTAATTTGTAATGTCATATGTGTTCTGACTGCTCCGCCAACCGGCTGTTTCCCTCTCTCTCTCCCTGACCTTGGGTCTCCTATTCTGAGACATAGTGGTGTTGAAGTTAGGCCAATTAATAACCCTACAAAGGCCTCCAAGTTTTCAACTGAAAGGAATAGTTACTTGTCTCTCATTTTAAACAAAGGCTGGAAATGATTGAGTTTAGTGAGGAAGGTGTGTCTAAAGCTGAGATAGACCAAAAGCTAGGCCTCTTGCACTGGTTAACAAAGTTGTGAATGCAAAGGAAAAGTTCTTGAAAGAAATTAAAAGTGCTACTCCAGTGAACACACAAATGCTAAGAAAGCAAAACAGCCTTCTTGCTGATATGGAGAAAGTTTTAGTGGTGGGATAAAAGATCAAACCTGCCCCAACATTCCCTTAAGCCAAAGCCTAATCCAGAGCAAGGCCCTAACTCTCTTCCATTCCATGAAGGCTGAGAAAGGTGAGGAAGCTGCAGAAGCCAGCAGAGGTTGGTTCATGAGGTTTAAGGAAAGAAGCCATCTCTATAACATCAAAGTGCAAGGTGAGGCAGCAGGTGCTATTGGAGAAGCTACAGCAGGTATCCAAAAGATCTAGCTAAGATCATTGATGAAGGTGACTACTCTAAACAACAGGTTTTCAATGCAGATGAAACAGCCTTCTATTGGAAGAAGATGCCACCTAGAACTTCCATAGCTGGAGAGAAGTTAATGCCTGGTTTCCAAGTGTTAGAGGATAGGCTCTCTTGTTAGGAGATAATGCTGCTGGGGATTTGAAGTTGAAGCCATTGCTCATTGACCATTCAAAAAATCCTAGGGTCCTTCAGAATGATGCTAAATCTACTCTACCTGTGTGCTCTAAATGAAACAACAGAGCCTGCGTGACAGCACATCTGTTTACAGCATTTTTTACTGAATATTTTAAGCCCTTTTTTTTTTAATTTTAAAATTTTCATTACTTTTATTTTTTGTAGCAATGGGGTCCCCCTATGTTGCCCAGGCTGATCTCGAACTCTTGAGCTCAAGTGATCCTCCCACCTCATCCTCCCGAAATATTGGGTTACAAGTGTGAGCCACCGTGCCTGGTTAAGCCCACCCTTTAAAACCTATTGCTCAGAAAAAAAGGTTTCTTTCAAAATATTTCTGCTCATTAACAATGTATCTGATCACCCAAGAGTTCTGGTGGAGATGTACTAAGAGATTAACGTTGTTTCATGCTTGCTAACATCCATTCTGTAGCACATGGATCAAGGAGTAGTTTCAACTTTAAAGACTTATTCTTTAAGAAAAATATTTCTTAAGGCTATAACTGCCACACATAAGGATTCCTCTTATGGATCTGGGCAACATATATTGAAAACATTCTGGAAATAATTCACCATTCTGGTTGTCACTAAGAATATTTGTGATTCATGGGAAGAGGTCAAAATATCAACATGAACAGGAGTTTGGAAGAAGTTGGTTCCAACCCTCATGGATGACTTGGAGAGGTTCATGACTTCATTGGAGGAAGTTACTGCAGATGAGGTGGAAATAACAATAAAATTAGAATCAAAAGTGGAGTCTGAAGATGTGATTGAATGCTGCCATCTCAAGGTAAAACCTGAATGGATGAGGAGTTGCTTCTTATAGATGAGCAAAGA
The DNA here is from genome assembly GCF_001698545.2 of Rhinopithecus bieti. Taxonomy (NCBI): domain Eukaryota; kingdom Metazoa; phylum Chordata; class Mammalia; order Primates; family Cercopithecidae; genus Rhinopithecus; species Rhinopithecus bieti. The sequence continues at coordinate 3,129,963 of NW_016805433.1, forward strand.
AAGTGCTTTCTGGAGAGAGTATCTACTCCTTATGACAATGCCATGTACAATGTTGAAATGACAACAAAAAATTTAGAAGATAACATCAACTTAGTTGATAAAGCAGTAGCAGGTTTGAGAGGATTGTCTCCAATTTTGAAAGAACTTCTACTGTGGATAAAATCCTATCAAACAGCATTCCATGCTACAGAGAGATCTCTCATAAAAGGAAGAGTCTATTGATGCAGCAAACTTCATTGCTGCCTTAAGAAACTGCCACATCTACCCCATCCTTTGGCAACCACCACCCTGATTAGTCAGCAGCCGTCAACATCAAGGTAAGACTCTACCCACAAAAAGATTACTGAAGTCACTGAAGGCTCAGATGATCATGAAAAAATTTCAGCAGCAAACCATTTTTTAAATTAAGGTATATACATTGTTTTTTAAGACATAATGCTGCACACTTAATAGACTACAGTGTAGAATAAACACAACTTTATATGTACAAGGAAACCAAAATATTCTTGTGACTCACTTTATTGTGATATCTGCTTTATTGCAGTAGTCTGGACCCAAACCCATAATATCTTTGAGGCATACTTGCATATACTAAGCACACACTAACTGTCATCTTGGTGTCTCTATGTCTTCCAGCCTTAGGTAGTATATACATTTAATGTTAAAATAAAAGTGGTGGCCAGGTGTGGTGGCTCATGTTTGTAATCTCAGCACTTTGGAAGACTGAGGCAGGAGGATCATTTGAGCCCAGGTATTTGAGACCAGCCTGGGCAACATAGTTAGACTCTGCCTCAACCAAAAAAATTTTGTTTTTAATTAGCTGGGCATGGGCTGGGTGTGGTGGTTCACCCCTGTAATCCCAGCCCTTTGGGAGGCCGAGACTGGTGGATCACTTGAGGTCGGGAGTTTGAGACCAGCCTGGCCAACATGGCGAAACTCCATCTCTACTAAAAATACAAAAATTTAGCTGGGCATGTGGTGGGCACATGTAATCCCAGCTACTTGGGAGGTTGAGGCAGGAGAATTGCTTGAACCCAAGAGGCAGAGGTTGAAGTGAGCCAAGATCATGCCACTACACTCCAGCCTGGGCAAAAGAGCCAGACTCTATCTCAAAAAAAAAAGCAAAAAAAACAAATTGGCCAGGAATAGTAGTACCTACCTGTTGTCCCAGCTACTTGGGAGGTTGAGGCAGGAAGATCACTTGAGCACAGGAAGTTGAGGCTGCAGTGAGTCATGATTATGCCACTGCACTCCAGCCTGGGTGACAAAGAGACCTTGTCTCAATGTCTCAATAAAAAAGAAGACTCAAGTCCTTATCCTACATACTGTGGAAAGTTCAGTGCCTTTCCCATGATTTCTGCAAACCCCAAGGTGCCTCTGTTGCTGGGGTCACTCCTGCTTCAATTTCCTGATCCCACTAAACTCTCAATCCACCTTACATTCCACTTCTTATGGTTCTTCTCTTCTCTCTGTTACTGTCCAGCAGGTTCTTCCTGCCCACTGCAAAACAAAATCAATTCATGGAGACCATGGCATTGCAGTAAAAAAAGAGTTTAATCGACACAAGGCCAGCCACACCATGTGGGAGACAGAGTTATTACTTAAATCAGTCTCACCAAAGGCTCAGAGGTTAGGGGTTTCTCAAAGATAGTTTGGTGCACAGGGGGATAGAGTATGGGTGCTGCTGATTGGTTTGGGATGCAATCACAGGGGTGTGGAAAACAGTCCTCATGCACTGAGTCCATTTCTGGATGAGGGCTACAGGAGTGATTGAGTCACGGGTCTGCCCGGAACCATCCAGTTGTCAGAAGTGCAAAAGCCTGTCAAAAGGCCAATCTTAGGTTCTACAACTGATGTTACTTACAGGAGTAACTGGGGAGGTTTCACATCTTGTGACCTCCAGGATAATGGCTGAATTCAGGCCCTTTTCATCCTCCTAACTTGGTGGTCTTTCATTAGTTTAACAAGGGTAGTTTAGTTTTGGGGAAAGGCTATTATCATTTATACTATAAACTAAATTTCTGCCAAAGTTAGCTTGGCCCATGCCCGGGAATGAGCCAAGACAGCCAACGTGTGAGGCTAAAAGAAATCTGCCATGTCCGATTTCTCTTATTGCCATAATTTTGCAAAGGCGGTTTCATCTCCATCCATTGTCAACTTACAAGAGAAAAACAGCATCATTTTTCTCTGATTTCCTCAACAATGCAAGAAGTTCATGTGTATCAGACATTTACCAAAATTTGAACTAACCCATAGTTTTACAAGGCCAAGGAGCACAGAAGATAATTTAAAATAACAAGCATGACTCTTCTTAAAAAAAAAAAAAAAACCCTTGGAGAAAATAGATGAGGTAAATATGCCAAAAACGTAATGGTATCTAAAACTAGATAGTTACACAGGGTTATCTTGCGATTTTATTTGATTTTAATATTTTATTTATATAGTTTTATAATAAGAGTTTAAACAACAACATTAGTCATCGTACCACAGAAGATACTTTGCTGTCTGTGTTAGGATAAAAGCAAAACTGCCATAAAAAAGAGTTTCTGAAATGCAGGGGCTAGTGATACAGAAGTTTATTTCACCCTCACACAACGGTCTTCGGGGTGAGTGGCCCAGGTGGGTGAGATGACTCCACATGGCCACATCGGGATCCAAGTTGTTGGGTCCAAGTTGTTCCATTTTGTTTCTCCACCTTCCTCTAGGGCCTTGTCCTTTGCTGCACAAAGTTGGGCTGCAGACATGGCCATGTTCCCATTCACAGATAAGACAAAGAGTGGAAATGTAGGGCAGTCACATTTTTTTAAACCCAATGAACACAAGTTGCATATATCACTTCCACTTACATTCCATTGTCACATGGCCATACCTGGCCACAAATGTGACTAGGAGGTACAATCTCTAGGTAGGTAGCCATAGGCCCAGCTAAACCCTATTCCTCTGGAAGAAAGGGAGAATGGCCTTTGGTGAATTCATGGCAGGCTCCACTTCACTGTCTGTCTCCCTCCATGGGACCCTGGCATTCCTCTCTGGGGTGGGGCTCTTTTGCCTAAAAGGGAACGAAAGGCTTTTCTCATGAATTATGATTTAAACAGAGACTTGAAGGCAGCTGTGTGTGTATCTGAATAAGAACATTCCAGCACAGGGAACGACAAGTGTCAGAGGCATTTAAACCAAACAGACCCCATCTTGAATAGGGGCTGGGTAAAATAAGGCTGAGACCTACTGGGCTGCATTCTCAGGAGGCCAGGCTTTCTTAGTTATGGGATGAGATAGGAGGTTGGCCACAAGGTGCAAGTCATAAAGACCTTGCTGATAAAACAGGATGTGGTAAAGAAACTGGTTAAAACCCACCATAACCAAGACTGTGATGAAAGTGACTTCTGGTCGTCCTCACTGCTTACTATGCTCTAATTATAAGGCATTAGCATGCTGAAAGATATTCTCACCAGCACCATGACAGTTTACAAATGCCATGGCAATGTCAGAAAGTTACCCCATATGGTCTAAAAAGGGGAGGAACCCTCAGTTCCAGGAATTGCCCACCCCATTCCCAGAAAACTCATGATTAATCCACCCCTTGTGTAGCATATAATCAAGAAATAACTATAAGTATGCTCAGCTGAGCAGCCCATGCCACTGCTCTGCCTATGGAGCAGCCATTCTTTTATTTCTTTACTTTCTTAATAAACTTGCTTTCACTTTATGGACTTGCCCTGAATTCTTTCTTGCATGAGGTCCAAGAGCCCTCTCTTGGGGTCTAGATCAGGACCTCTTTCTGGTAACACAAGTACCAAGCCCATCCAGACACTGCAAGGGGCCAGAGGTCTCAGAAAGTGAAAGGAAGTGATGCCCATTGTCAGCCATAGCCAAGCAGTTGGATGTGATTCTGAGATGATGTGTCACTGGAGGGCTTCAAGCTCAGAAGAGTAGTATGATCTGGTTTATACTTTATAAGGATTATTTCAGCTGCTGTGTGAAAAATAGCCTGTGGGGGTAAGAGTGAAGACTGAGAGGCTCATTTGGAGGCTATTGAAATAATCTAGGACAGAGACACTGGTGGCTTGGGTGTGGAGGTGTTGTGGAGGTGGGGACAAGTGGTCAGGCTCCAGACACATTTTTTTGGATGGAGCCCAAAGGACTTAAAGGAATGCATGTAGGATGTGAGAGAAGTACAGGGATCCAAGATGACTTCAGAGCTTTGTCCTGAGCCACTAAAAGGGTGGCATTGCCATTGACAGAGCTGCACAGGGCTGGAGAAGGAATGGGTTGGGGTGGTGGAGCAAGAAATATTGAACTCATTTGTAGATATATTGGCAATGCCATGTTGCAAAGTGATTGACTATACAACTCATGGGAGGGCTAAGTCATTAGTATATAAACAGCATTTAAAGCCATGGACTTGGATGACATCCCTAGGAAGTGAGTGTAGCCAGAAAGGGAGAGTGACCAAGGCTGGAGCTCTGGGAGCTCCAATATTCAGATGTCGGGAAGATGCAGACCAAAGGAGCTTGAGAGGAAGCAGCCAATGAAGTAAGAGGGAAACCCGAAGTGGCATGGCATCTGTATCAGTCCACTTTCACACTGCGATAAAGATACTACCTGAGACTGGGTCATTTCTAAACATAAGAGGTTTAATTGACTCACAGTTCCACATAGCTTGGGAGGCCTCAGGAAACTTAACAATCATGGTGGAAGGCAAACGAAAAGCGAGGCAAGACTTACGTGATGGCAGAAGAGAGAGTCCACAAAGGAAACTCCAGACACTAATCAAACAAACAAACAAAAAAACATATCTAGTGAAAACTCCCTCACTACCATGAGAATAGCATGGGGGAAATCGCCCCTATGATCCAATCACCTCCCACCAGGTCTTTCCCTTGACATGTGGAGATTACAATTCGAGATGAGATTTGGAAGTGAGGGTACCCAAACCATATCAACGCCCCAAAGGGAAATTGCAGAAAGGACCCCAAGGAGGTGAGATGAGTGCTCGGAATTGACCACAGGGCTCGGCAATTGGAAGCACATGGTAATAGCACTGTCAGTGAAGTTGTGGGCATCATGGCCTGGCTGGAGTAGATCCATGAGAGAATGACCCATGAGAGGAGCTGGAGACAGAAACTAAAGATATGGCTCGTGAAGTTTGGCTTAAAGGAGATCAGGGAAATGGGGTGGTAGCTTAAACCAGATGTGGATTTAATGGAATATTTCTCTTTTTTCTTTCTTTCTTTTTTAAAAAAGATTAAGAGATATGAAATGCTGATGAGAATTATGCGGTAGGAAGGAAGAGAGAGGACACAATTGCAGGAGCAGAGTGCTTGAGTAGGTGAGAGGGGCTGGGACCCACTTCATAGGACTTTAAGGAGAGCCCACGCAGTTGATGGTAGCAGGAATGTTGAAGGCCAGGTGTGAGGCACAGGCACAGCCTCCTTAGGAGAATCAGTGGTGGAAGCAGGTGAAGGTTATCTTCTGATTTTCTCAGTAAATTAAGAATGTGAGGCTAGGCACAATGGCTCACACCTGTAATCCCAGCACTTTGGCGAGGCCAAGGTAGGAGAATCACTTGAGACCAGAAGTTCAAGACTAAACTGAGCAACATAGCAAGCCCCTGTCCGCAAAAAAAAATGTAAAAAATAAAATATAAAAAAAAAAATTAACCAGGTGTGGTGGTGCATGTCTGTAGTCCCAGCTACTCAGAAGGCTGAGGTGGGAAGATCACTTGAGGCTGGAAGGTTGAGGCTGCAGTGAGCTTTACCATTACACTCCAGCCTGGGTGACAGAGCAAGACCTTATCTAAAAAAAAACATTCAGGTAGGAAGTTGTGGGTGTCACACGGGAAGGGCTGTCTGAATCTGGAGGAAAGAGAAGTATGAAATTGTCTCAAGAGGGAGAGAAGAAGTTGACTAGGGAAGTGGCTCTCAAACTTGAGGGCACATCAGCATCACCTGGAGGGCTTGATAAAGCAGACTGGCAGGCCCTGCCTTCTGAGTTTTTAATTCAGGAGGTCTGGAGCCTGAGAATTTGCTTTTCTAACAAGTTCCTGGTGTGATGTGGTTTGGCTCTTCTCACTTTCCTTCTGCTGCCTTGTGAAGAAAGTGCCTGCTTCTCCTTTGCCTTCCACCATAATTTTAAGTTTCCTAAGGCCTTCCCAGCCATTCGAAACTGTGAGTCAATTAAACCTCCTTTCTTTGTAAATTACCCAGTCTTAGGTAGTATTCATTATAGCAGTGTGGAAATAGACTAATATTTCTATGCTGCTGGGCCAGGAACCTCACTTTGAGAACCTCTGGACTAGGAAATGTGGAGAGATTCCTGAGGAGTGTGAGAAGTCCTTGTGAGGTTAGTGTCCCTGAGAACCATGAGCAAGGGTGGGTGTTTTTCTCCAGCCATGTGCAATGTCTCAGGTGCTGGCTTGGATTTAACCAGAGTGATGTTTTGCCAGATAAACAGGAGAGAGGCACTGGGTATTTATTATAATGAATTATGCTGTCTAACTTAGGTAAGAAGTAAGCTAGACTGCGGCTAGGGTGAGGCACAGGCCAGGTGCCTAGGGTGCACCATTTAAGGAGACAAAATTTGCAAGTGCCCACCTGCTCTCGCAGGACCCTGAGAGTGTGTGTCTCCTTAGATGTTGCACCCTAGGCTCTCTCCGTTGTCTCACCCTAGTCCTAGCCATGGAAGTGAGGACATAGAGGATTTGGGGGAGTGAAAAGGTAATAGGATCAATAGTTTAGAGATCCTCACTGGGTTGAAGAATTGTTAAAATTGGGGTACAAAAATATGAGATAGTTTAAGATTTAGATGTTTGAGTGTAAGACTATGGAGTAAGCATAGGCAACATAATGAAACCTTATCTTTATAAAAAATAAAAAATTAGCTGGACACAGTGACTCATGCCTGTAGTCCCAGCTACTTGGGAGGCTGAGGCAGGAGTATTGCTTTCGCCCAGGAGTTCAAGGCTGCAATGAGCTATGACTGTACCACGGCACTCCAGCCTGGATGACAGAGCGAGGCCCTGTTGTCTCTTAAAAAAAAATTTTAAAACTATGGAGTAGATACAATTCTCATCATTCATGAAGTCTAGACGTGTATATGACTAAGGAAGTAAGTGGGTGGCTAAGGAGTGGAGGACAAAATCATTAAAGGTGAAGAAGTTGAGGAAATTTTAAAGGCCAGGGAACTAGAAGAATCATCTTCATGGACACTAAAACCCCCAAAAATTATGACTAGAGCAGTAGAGATAGAACTAGTAAACCTGGACCTAACATTTTCCAGGAACGAAGGAGAGTAACTTCAAGTCCATATAACTCAAACTTCTGTGATTCTGAGATAATCCAATAGGAATTCTGTCCCTGCTGGAGAAGTCTCGGTGTGACAGCTGGTGTGACACAATGCTGGCTTACTGGATCAGACATTTCCATTGCCTCACTCAGGAGGAGGCTGAGAGCTACATCCAGGATATATTCAGAGTTGAGCCCAGTTATTGCATGGGATCCTTAACCAGAGGTTTAATGTCCAGATGAAGTACTGTTCCTATTCCATGTTTAATGTTTTCTGACACAAAAGCAAGAATTCTCTCCCTGCCCTCCAGCTGTCAGTAATTATAAAAAATGATCAGCAGGAACATAAGTATAAAACAGAAGATCTGGTCACAGCCCAGTGTCGGTTCTCTTGAGTTTTTGTTTGCACAGAACCGTGGCCACCAAACCATAATGCAGGTTTCTGCTGTTTGTGAGCCAGCTCATGGGTGAATGTTTCCCAGTCCCGGCCATTTGGAGTCAGCAGTCCAGAGTGCACACTATGCATTTTCTTCTTCATCCATTCCCATCTTAATCCCTACAGTGACACTTCTAGTCACCCCAGTCAAAAAATGTGTAACTATTTTCAGTCTTCATTCTTCTTGATGACATTCCATCATAATTTGCCTGATGACTGCCCTTTTCTGGTTTCTTCCCCCGCCCTTTCCCCTGCTCGTCCCTTTTCTTGCACCCTCTTCCCTCTGTGATCTCATATCCTTTTTGCCCTATAAGGGCTCACTTATTGGCTCAAATTCATCCCAGACTGGACTGAACTAGACAATTTACCAATTTTCTGAATTTATAAATTTTCTAACTCAGTAATAAGCTGATGTTGGTGGTGGTCCTGTTCTGGCCTTGTTACCCTGGGAGTGGGACTAGGTTTCTACCTGTCCGTGCTTTCCAGAGGCTGAGTCCTAAACACACTGGAGGAGCCTTTGTCCCTCTTAAGATGACAGGTGACTCAGATTAGTTCTCTCCTCTGTCGCATTAGACCAAGCGCTTACCACCTGATGTCCTGATTAAGACAACAGACTTGTTGCTGAATTATTTGGCTCTGGGGTCTTCCCTTCTCTAACCCCTCAGACATTGCTGCCAGAACAATTTTCCCAAAGCACACGTCTGCAGGAATGACATTCAAAAAAACCAACAACTGGTATGCAAGGTCATGTGAGCCACTGTACCTGGCCCATAATTTTCTTAATAATATTTTCTTTTCTCTAGCTTACCTTGTTGTAATAATACAGTATATGATCTATATAACATATGAAATATGTGTTAATTTTTATTAATACAGGCTGGGTGCGGTGACTCATGCCTGTAACCCCAGCACTTTGGAAGGCCGAGGTGGGAGGATCACCTGAGGTCGGAGGTTTAAAACCAGCCTGGCCAACATGGTAAAACCCCATCTCTACTAAAAATACAAAAATTAGCTGGGCGTGGTGGCGTGCACCTGTAATCCCAGCTACTCAGGAGGCTGAGGCACGAGAATCGCTTGAACCTGGGAGGTGGAGGTTGCAGTGAGCCGAGATCATGCCACTGCACTCCAGCCTGGAGGCCTGGGTGACAGAGTGAGACTCTGTCTCAAAAAATATATATATTATTAACACATATTACTATGTTATCAGTAAGACTTCTGGTCAACAGCAGACTATTCAGATTTGGGGAAATCAAAAGTTATATGAATATTTTCAACTACATGAGGCTCAGCACCCCTAACCCCTGCGTTGTTCAAGGGTTAGCTGTATGTCAAAATTCTGACAATTGCTATAGTCATGTTGGTATACTAGGTGAACTCTAGACATCTGTAAGGTCATTTCTCTTCTTAAGAACATTCAATAGTAGTCCGTCTTTACTGGATCAATGAGTATACATCAAAGTTCATTGTATCAGATACCAATATACATCTTTAGGAAGGTGGGCTCTGAAACATCTGAAACAGGCACCTTTACAAGCAAACCTCATTCCTTGAAAATAATTAGGAATGGCCTCACCTGAACCCTAGTATTTGCACTTTGCCTGCAACAAGACTGTAACACGAAGGTGTATATCACCGAAGGGCATTTGGGTAGAGGACTGTGCAGAAAAATCATTGAAATTCCAACAGACGGGAGTTTCAAATGGGGATCCAAAGTGGCTATTCAAGCCTAGGCTCAGTGGCTTATGCCTGTAATCCCAGCACTTTTGGGGGCCAAGGCAGGCAGATAGCTTCAGCTCAAGAGTTCAAGACCAGCCTGAGCAACATGGTGAAACTCTGTCTCTACAAATAAAAAGTAGCCAGGCATGGTGGTGCATGCCTGTAGTCCCTAGCTATTCAGGTGGCTGAGGTGGGAGGATGACTTGAGCCCATGAGGTTGAGGCTGCAGTGAGCCGTGATTGTACCATTGCACTCCAGCTTGGGCAACAGAGTTAGACCCTGTCTCAAAAAACAAACAACAAACAAACCAAAAGAAAAAACAAAAAACCAAAGTGGCTCTCCAGCCAGCACATAAAAATCTATAAAGACAAAGGAAGTTGATATTGACACATGGAGAGAAAAGAAGCCAACCTATTCCCCTTATTAGAAGGCTGGGATCTATAAGAAGCAAATTACAAAATGAGTCCAGCAACCAAGCACACAGAGGACGTCCCTCCATAAATGGTGGGTGAGGAGACATGGAGGGTAAAGATCAGCCATGTGAGTGGGATAAGTATTCAGAGAACATTTTGGGGTTCAAGCAATTTTGACTTCTACAAAAACATTGACTTGATCTTTGTTACATACTACTTGCAAAGATTGGTTTCTTTTCCAGAAAACTCTTTGATAATGGTGTCTGTTCTGCAATTCACATTTTTTCTGAAATTCTAGGAAAAAGGGAATAAGTCAACAGCAGCCATATTCCAGGAATTTAATGGCAGGGGAATTGTTGAAACCAGTGCCCAGACGTAAGAGTAACATCTGTTTGTTCCTCCTTTCAGATTTGATCTTAAGACATTCCTATTCCATCTATCTCCCACAGTTGCATCCTCAGACTTTTGACATCCCCTACTTGGCTATTCTGGGTGTCATTTTGCTAACCTCTTTAGTAATGCCAGTCTCAAGTTTATCTCTAACCTGTCCACTTGATTCTTCTGGTCCCTCCATTGATGTTCATCTGTCTCAATCCTGCATTAAGAGCTCGCATCAGCACCATTAGTAACATGGCAGAGTGGATAATTCCCACCTCCACATTTTTATTCATTTTTTTGAGACGGTCTTGCTCTGTTGCTCATCCAGGCTGGAGTGCAGCAGTGCGATCTTGGCTCATGGCAACCTCCACTTCCCAGGTTCAAGTAATTCTCGTGCCTCAGCCTCCTGACTAGCTGGGACTACATGTGCGCACCACCATACCTGGCTAATTTTTTTGTATTTTCAGTAGAGATGGAGCTTCACTGTGTTGGTCAGGCTGATCTTGAACTCCCGTCCTCAAGTTATCCGCCCGCTTTGGCCTTCCAAAGTGCTGGCATTACAGGTGTGAACCACCGTCACTGGCCATATTTTTATTCATTTATTCACTCACTCATTCATTCACTCAATAAGCATTGAGTACTTCCTATGGCTCAGGAAATATGCTAGATCCTCGGACTTGAGAGATAAATGAGACACAGATTCTGTCTTTTTTAGAGCTCATAGTCTAGTTCATGGGTAGGAATAGATGTGCTAAGAAGTGATGGGCACATAGTATAATATATGTCCCCAATCTGCACATAGTATAATATATTCCCCAATAGAACTATGCAAATGGCATAATATAAACAGAAGAGGGGATAAAGAACTCTGCTGGAGGAAGGTACAGAGAGGACTTCCCAGAGGAGGTAACATTTGATGTGTCCTAAAGAAGGTTTCCATTCAAAGGAAAGGATAAGGCCATTTCACACAGAAGGAATGGGAAGACAACGGTTTCAAAGGAGTATGGCATGTTGAGATGGTAATCAGTCTGACAAGGCAAAGGAGGCAGTTTTGTGTTGTGCTTAATCATCATGGTTTTAAAGCTAGACTGTGTGAAAGTACCCAGTGTGCATTTCTGTAAACTATTAAACTTATGTGTCTCAGTTTTCCTATATGTAAAATGTGGATAGATACAGCTTCTATCCCATAGGATTGTTTTGAAAATGTAATGTGTTAACACATGTAAACACTCAAAAACAAAGCTTTATACGTAGTAAGTGCACAGAAAAATGTTTGGTGTCATTTACTTATTGCCGTCATTATTGTCATCATCATCATCCCAGCTTTGCCTTTTTTTATCCTTACATTTAACTAGTCATTAAGTTTTTTCTGTTCTACTCAATATTTCTCAAATCCATATTCTTATTATTATCCCCATTACTATTGCCTTAGTTTAAGCTCTTATCCTCTAATACTTGGTCTTGCTGCCTCTGATGATTTCTCTAGCAGTTGAATTCCTACACATTCTATCAAGCCTTGGGGGAAGGAAACCAGTGGAGATGAGATTAGAAAAGTGGTCAAGGACTAGATAATCGAGAGTTTGCTATGGCACCATGAGAGGTTTTGACTTTATTCTGTAGCTTTTGAAGAGCCATTAAATATTTTAAACAGAGAAACGGCAATCAGATTTGTACTTTATAAAGATAATGTGGAAATTATAGAGATGCAGTCTACAGGTCTCTTTGGAAGATTGGCTAGTGAGGAGAGGAGAGGGAGGGGAAAGAAGGAATCAAGAAGATCTTAGGGTTTGGGGCTTGAGAAACTTGGTGGATCAGGTGCCATCTTCTGAGATGACTGGAGTATGGAGTTTGGGAGACAGAGTGGCTGAGTGCCTGGAAGTGAAACTGTAGAGGAAAGTGACTTAAATCACAAAACACTTTAGATTTTATCCTCTGAGTCCAGAAGTAAGGGTGAAGAAGTAGACACGTTTTTTCTTGGGGAAAAAAAAAAATTGGAAAAATTAGAGCATTCATTCTCTTCTGTTGGCTTCTCTTCTTTGCATCCTATGATAAAGTCCTCTTATCCAATCTTTAAATGCCCTCATTTGCTCTTTCAGGTTATTTAAATTATCATTAAAGAACCAGAGAAAGTCTACCTCTTCTCAACACTGATCAAGTCTGACTACCCCAGCCCACACTAAATCTCTTTTCTGATCGCTTATTGTATTAAATATTCTGATGCTCAGTTTAGTGCTTAATAGGTCTCTAATTGCTTACTGTTTTAGCTTTATCTTTCTAACAAATTAAATTGCTACCTTTAAGAGCAAAACAAATTTCTGACTCCTCCAAAAGGCATACAGTAGAAACTCTACACTACCTTATGGGTTCAGAGAGTGTTAGAGGGAACATTAAGACTAACTTGTCTAGTGGTGTTTAACCTAGAATTTAACATTCCAGTATGGTTATAATAGTGTCTGCATGTTGGTTTTCTTAATTTAAGCCCCTAATAGCTGTTACATATTTTCTTATATAAAGTCTGTACAAGCTTCTTTGGGCAATAGTTATATTAACCCAGTTTAGTAATACTGGTGATCACATAGGAAATGAATCAGTTATTTAACAACTTCTGGTTTGTTAAAAAAATTCTTTCAAAAGATAGCAAGTATGAGAAAGGATGAAAGCATTCGTTGGTGGTAACATCACTAATGATCAAGGATATACAAATCAAAACCACAGTGCAATATCATCTCACACCTGTTTAAAATGGCTATTATCAAAAAGACAAGGCAATTTTTGGCAAGAGTGTAGAGAAAAGGAGACCTTTGTATGTGGTTGGTGGGAATGTAAATTAGTATAATCACTATGGAAAACAGTACAGAGGCTCCTCAAAGCTAAAAATGGAAATACCATATATCCAGCAATCCACCTATGGGTGCATAACCAAAGGAAATGAAATTACCACCTCCATGTTTATGCATTATAATTATGCAGCATGATTTCAATATCCAAGATCTGGAAACAATATCCAAGAGATGGAAACAACCTAAGTGTCCAATGATGAATGAATAGATAATGTACGGTACATGTCTACCATGGAATATGATTCAGCCTTAAAAAAGAGAGATCTTGCCATTTGTGACATGGGTGAACCTAGAGGACGTTAAGTGAAATAAGCCAGACATGGAAAGAAAAGTACTGTATGATCTCACTTATGTGCAATCTAAAAAGAAAAACAAAGCTCAAATGCATAGAAACAGAATAGAACACGGGTGAGGAGATGAAGAGACAGAAGTCAAATGGTAAAAAGTTATGTAGGATGAAGAAATCTAGAGATCTAGTGTATAACGTAACTATCCTATAGTTAATAGAATTGTATTGTATACTGAAAATTTACTGAAAGTAGACCTTATGTACTTTTGCCACCCACACTAAAAAATAGTAACTATGTGAGATGATGAACATGCTAATTTGCTTGCTTGACTGTAGTGACCATTTCATTATGTATGTTTGTCAAGACATCATGTTGTACACCTTAAATATATACTATTTTTTAAAAAATTACTTGGTGATAGAAATTAGCAACACTAATCTAGACCAGCTCTCTTATTTTAATTGTGTGGAAACTGAGACAGAAAGCCCTAGCTGAGGAACTAGCCCAAGGCCATAACCTACTCAGTAGCTGGTGCAGGGCTGGAAAGCAGACCCTCACACTCTAGCTCCGTGCTGGTCTACCGAGGGCTTCCCATTTCTGCTGGGAATTGCTGTTGAACATACAGGGCAGAGGAAAAGGAAACTAATAATTGTTGAAGGCTTAATATTTACGAGTCACTGTATGGATGCTTTATTATGCATTATCTCATTTCTCCTCTGCACACACATGCACCACACATGTGCACACACACACAAAACCCTATGAAGTGGCTCTTAATTTCCTTTCTTTCTCTCTCCTTCCTTCCTCTTTTTCTTCTTTCCTCCTCCATCCCTTCCTCCCTCCCTCCCTTCCCTTTCTTTCTTTCCTTCCTTTCTTTCTACAAGACTGAGACCAAGAAGGATTAAGAAATGCTGCCCAAGTCAGCCAGGTCTAAAGCATTTCTCCAAATCTAAGATATTTCAGGATATTTACATGGCTCTCAAATGCATACCTTCCTGTTTTTGAGAAAAGTTCATGGGATGGGAAACTTGAAAGGTCCTGGTAAAGATATGGCGGCCTAGTGCTCAAGAGAGTACTGGAGAAAATATCCCAGGTAAACCAGAAAATTCTTCAAACCCAGTTCTTTTCAGATTTTATATCTGGGCTGAACTACATTCTCTGCCTCCCTCTACACTCCAGTTCTCTGTCTCTATTGGCACAGCTCAACCCCTCTCTCCTCCCCACTCCTGAGATCTCTACTAAGGAATAGTCCAAGCAATGGAAATATGCAACTTTGCTCTTTAGGGCCTTCCTCTATCCTGACACAGCTGTCTAGTTGCAAATCCAGATATCAAGTTGAACTTCAAGTTTAGAACTTGTCAATCTTAAACTAGCTCTTCTTCCACTATTTCCCATTTCTACAATGGCGTTCTGATCTCCCCAGTCAGCGAGGCTTGACCCTCAGAAATCTCTCTTGTCTCACATCCATGCAGGTCTAAGCCCTGTAGGAGCCACTCCCTAATTTCCTTCACGTCTTTCCGACCATCCACGGCCACCACCGATTCTCCATCACAGCCTTCATAGCCCCTCACCTGGATTACTGCAATGACCTCTTGCTTTCCTGTCCCATCTCAATCACTCTGTCATTCTATCCATCCCATTTCCATATCTTGCCAGGTTAATTTTTTCGAAAGCTCAGCTCTGATCATGTCATATGACTCCTTAAAAACTGCCAATGTTTTCCTGTCACTACCAAGGTAAATACAAATCTTGACTCACGTTCAAGCCTCACCCAATTTCATTTCTCATCTCCAGTATCCCTAGAGCATCTTCTATGGATGACAACAGTAAACTGCTTCTATACCATTGTTTCCCTCTGACTCTTCCATCTCAAAGCTTTTCCATCTCCACAGAACAGTTGATACTACTGTTCCCTTTTCCTGGGATGCCTCCCCATTCAAGACAAGGGATGGAAGCAAGGAAGGATGATAGGAAAATTATTATAGGACTTTTCATAATCATTTTAGTTTGTTATAGGCAAACACTGGTATATAAGGAATGACATTTTGACTACTTGGGGGAGGTATTTTTAAAACATCTTTTGCAGTGTATATACAAAAATGAAACTGCTTCTTATACTCAAGTGCTGTCAACTTTCTGGTACTTTCTGCCTTTCTGAACCAACACATTTCATATATTTCCTACCCTTCCTTGGTGGAAAAAACCCCCACAGTGTTCTAGAAGAGCATGAGAAAAAAATAGCCTTTCCACCCAAACACAGGCTTCGTTACCAACCAGGCAGCTTGAGGGGTTGGGGACCCATCAAAAAGGAGGGTTGAGACTTTAGGTTGTAGGCCTGGGCAGAGAGTGGTGTGTGGGGCCCAAAGGCAGACTCTGCAGGGGCCTGGAATTTAACCTTGGGACCAGAGAAAGTGCTTGTGTTTGCATTTGCAACATGTGTTTATTGTAATCATTAGAAAAGAATCCTGACTTTATGCCTGTGTTCTCTGCATGTGGTCTATAGACCATCTGTATCAGAATCAGCTGGAGAGCTTCTTTAAAGGCAGGTTACTGGGCCCCTGAGAATTCTACCAATCAGGACTGAGGCACTGGGACCCTGACATTTCCATTTCCAACAAGCCACCTGCCTCTCAAACTTGGGAGCCCCAGTAGGCTGTGCTCTCCTCACAGGCACAGATGCTATGGAGAGGCCTTGGGTCCAGGGCTGTTCGTCTACTTGTAACAAAACCACTGAAGCCCCCAATTTCCACTTCCTACCCTTCCTGACAGCACATCTTCCCAGAACAATGACATATTTGTTCCCTACTAGTTCCTGATTTTTAAACTCTTTTTTCTTTATTCTGCCTTCTATTTCTCCCACTTTCTACTCATTGAGACCATAGTTTTATTCAGTCAACCAGAGTCCTACGTTGCCACTTTTAGGGAAATTTTGCAATCTGTCTTTCAAGTTTCTCTCTGAATCAGTCACAGTCTGGCCAAGATTGATCTCAGATGTACTCTACAACTCAGGTAATACTTTCCTTGCAAAATTTCAGAATTCTTTTTGCTCCAAATTTGAGATATACTTTTTGAGTCCTTTAATGCCCTCTGTGAAATGTGGTATGTTTATTTCAGTAATTCTTTCCTTGGCTGATTGGGTAGACTTTCCTGTGTCTTCTTTCTTGGGAATAATAGAATCGTGGAAGAACAGAACCAGTAGGCAGGTGACAGTAAGTGTGTGTGGAACTACACAAATATATTTTTTTTGCAGAGCTCTTGTCTATATTAACAATTGGAGCCACTCCAAATCAGCATGTCAGCATCATTCTGGTGGACCAATCTCATGTGATTCTGTGCAAGAAACATCTACTGGCCAAGCTGCCCTTCTGGCATAGCTGCCAGGCAAGAGCGTTCCACTTGTCCCCATAGGTGTGAGTCTAATCCAGGTTTGCTGTACCCTGTCCAGATGGCACTGCCAGCCCTGGCTGGCCCCAGTCACCAGAGGTAAACTAAAAATTCAAGGAAGAAGTCCCAAATTCTAGGACCTTTTGACGCAAGGCCCTGTTGGTCCAGCTCTAAGGGTGAGACTGCCAGTAGACCAATTATATATCAATACCACAACTTCCAGGTTGAGATCAGTTGGCTGTATCTAAAGACAGCTGAGGATATTCATTTGTTTACCCTTTATGAGGTAGTGGATTTTTATATTATTTTGAAAGTTTCTACTTATTCTACTGATAATGAGAAAATTCCTATTCTAATGCAGGTACTATATAAATTATATCCCTTCTTCTCTCCCTCCCTTCCTCCCTCCTTCCCCTTCTTCCTCCCTTTCTCTTTTCCTTCCTTCCCTCCTTCTTTCCCTCCTTGCCCTGCCTGCCATGGTGAAATGCACAGCTGTAATACCTTGCCTGGCCTAATACAAACCATTACAAAGGGCCACAATTGAAGGCCCTGCTCACACACCCAAGTCCGAGCCCCAAAGTCACCAAAATCCTCTTTACAGGTATATAATATTTCTTTTCATCAAAATGCCACTGTTTTATTTGCTCAGTTAAATGCTGAGTGGGCAATGAAATTGCTCAAGGACTAAATTATTTTCTGAGGAGTCAGGCCTCTTCTCATCTGAGTTATTAATTGAGAACAAAGGGTGACAGAAATAGCCCAAAATATCATGATTGTTATTACCAGTAATAATAAATTCTGGCCTGGCGCGGTGGCTCAAGCCTGCAATCCCAGCACTTTGGGAGGCCGAGGCGGGCGGATCACGAGGTCAGGAGATCGAGACCATCCTGGCGAACACGGTGAAACCCCGTCTCTACTAAAAAATACAAAAAACTAGCCGGGCGAGGTGGCGGGCGCCTGTAGTCCCAGCTACTCGGGAGGCTGAGGTGGGAGAATGGCTTAAACCCGGGAGGCGGAGCTTGCAGTGAGCTGAGATCCGGCCACTGCACTCCAGCCTGGGCGACAGAGCGAGACTCCGTCTCAAAAATAAATAAATAAATAAATAAATAAATAAATAAATAAATAAATAAATTCTGAGGCAGGAATAGGGATTTGTAACTAAATTAGACAGAGAGTCACAGCAGAGCCAATGACCAATTTCCTTCCAAGAGTAAAGTCGGTGAAGCTGAGGGGAGCATGCCTGGTTTATTTTTTTTCAAGTTTGCCAATCTGGGTAATCGCCGTCCTCCTCATGCCGTTCTCATGCGCTGTGTGCAGGGCCACAAAGGGAGGACCAAGAGTGATTAACGGGAAGCCATTCATTTGGAATTAAACATAAATGAAAGAGTTATTTCTCCTGCAAAATTATTTTGTGAACCAAATTGTTATTACAAGTCCACAATTTTTTATCAAAACCAAAAGAGCTGTCAAAAAAAAGTTTTCTTATGAGATTGCAAAAAACCCATGTGGTGGCAAAATCTGACCTAAAATGACATGAATTTACCTAAGACCTTTACTTATCCCATCTAGTTGAATATTTATATGCTTTGATACTAAAATATAAAAGTTTTGATTATGGGGTGCAGACACAGTTGGGTATGCTATTTTAAATGCAGTATATGCACCATGTTACCGTTCTAAAATATATACAATTCTGAGTCATGAAACATAATGATGGAGTAACATGCATAGAATCATAGGTAAGAATGAAAAGGAGAAGGAGGAAAGAGAACATATATTCCTTCTTTATCCCCCATCAATCCTGAGAGGTAGATATTCTTCCCATTTACCAGAGAATGGAGGCCCAGGAAAGATAGAAAAACTGAGGCTCAATAAAAGGCCAGGGTTAGGACTCAGGCCAAGGATTCAGTCAGTTTGGCTAACTTCCCTCCTTCCTGCACGTGACCCCAGAAGTGCGTTGGTCAACGCATCATGTTAGGATGAGGAAATTGGAGACCAAACAGCAGAATATCTTGCCCTGGGACTAGAATCCTGCTGTGTTTCTGGCTACAAACACAATACCTCCTCCCAAAATAAAATTTCATACCAATTCCTCCCCCTTCCCCATGATACAGAAACAATGACTGAACAGAATGAAGGATTCTAGATCCTTGCTTTCATGTATAGACTTCCTTTATAAAAATGCATTTAATGTGTGATTGTTCATTTGCATGGCCATCTTCCCACAGTATTGTTCCTTAAAGCAGAGGACCAGGTCTTTCTTTTTTGTATCTCTCAGAGCCGAGCACAATTCTCAGCATGTAGCAGGTGGTCCATCACTAAACAGAACGAATAAATGAATGAAAAGTTTGAGGTCTCTGTGTCTGCAGGGTTAATCCAGGCTACCTGGGGTAACTCCTATCCCACCTCCACCTTTTCCCCATCCTCCAGACCTTAGGGTACCCCCCACCCCTAGACTCCCACCTACAGAACAGCAGGTACATTGCAACACAAACCCACCAAGGGACGCACATCACAGAGGATGTGAGAACCTGTTCCTCCAAAGCATAGGTTGGTCTTACTGGAGTTCTCTGTGTATCATCAGGCCTCTCTAGGATCTTTACCCTTAGAAACAACTTAGAAAGCAAGAGAGAAAGAGAAGGTGGTAAACAAGACAGGAGTATTTAATTCTGGGCCAACTTTCACTTCTTTACAGGCAGCAAGGACTATTAGAAAATGCTACTGCAGCAGGAGGTATTGTTTCCTAGGGTATCAGAGAAGAGAGAAACTTTGATTTAAAGCTGTGTATAAGTACATAACATTTTATGTCAATTTTTTGAAATTAAAGTTTAAAAAAGTCAAGTATTAATGGAACCCAGAGAGCAGGTGAACATTTTCCCTTATTTTTGTTTTTTAGACAGAGTCTCGCTCTGTCACCCAGGCTGGAGTGCAGTGGTGCAATCTCAGCTCACTGCAATCTCTGCTTCCTGGGTTCAAGCAATTCTCCTGCCTCAGCCTCCCAAGTAGCTGGGATTACATGTGTGTGCCACCACACCCAGCTAATTTTTATATTTTTAGTAGAGATGAGATTTCACCATATTGTCCAGGCTGGTCTCGAACTCCTGACCTCAGGTGATCTGCCAGCTTCAGCCTCCCAAAGTGCTGGGATTACAGACGTGAGCCACTGCGCCTGGCCAGGACTCGATTTCTTTAAGCTACTCGTGTTCTCTGTGGCCTGATCCATCACCTCTGTGGCATAAGTAAGTGTGGGGAAGACTGTTACTTCTTCCAGCTGGTCAGAACCTTTATGGAGACATAGATTAAAACACACACACACACACACACACACACACACACACACACCTTCCTGCAAGGCTGGATAACCAGTTATTTTAATGATCTGAAATCACCTAAGATTAAAGTACTTTGAATTTGATTTTGATACATAGTGTTCTATAGAAAGCACAATCAAAAATAAATAATTCATGAATTGTGTAGTACATTTATGATTTATTTACAGCTCAGAACTCATGCTAACTCAGAGGACATCAAACGCCCTACACCCTGGCCTGCCATTTAAAGCAGCATTTAGGGGGATGAAGGATAAGACAGAACACAGGAGATGCACTGTAACTTTATATATGGCAATAAATAAGAACCTTAAATATTTGCTGGGAAATAAATTGAACAATGATGAACGTAAAAGGTGGCTTTGAGAAAACTAGAAGTATCAAGATATTGACTACTGATGCCATAAAAGAAATCATAGTTGAGCCTTTAACAACATGGGGATTCGGGTCACTGACCCCCGAGCACTTGAAAATCCACAGATAACTTGACTCCCCCAAAACTTCACTACTAATAGTCTATTGTTGACGGGAAGTCTTAGTGATAACATAAACAACACACATTTTGTATGCTATAGTATACACTGAGTTCTTATAATAAGATAAGCTAGAGAAAGAAAACATTATTTTAAAACTCAGAAAAAAGGAATATATTTACTATCTATTAAATGGAAGTGGATCATCAGAAAGATCTTCATCCTCGTCTTCACGCTGAGCAGGCTGAGGAGGAGGAGGAAGAAGGAGTTGGTCATGTCCTGGGAGTGGCAGAGGCGGAAGAAAATCTGCGTCTAAGTGGTCCCGCACATTCAAACCCAAGTTGTTCCCAGGTCCACTGTATGTCTGTTATGTTACGGCCTTCTCGCTAGGCTTTTTCCTAATTAATTCTTCGTAATATCTTGTGATTTGTTTTTCAGTCTTTTCTGAATATTCCTATTTCCTAATAAGATTTTAACTATTTAAAAAAACACCCTAAAATCCCTACAATGATCAGAGCTATTACAAAAAAATAGTTTTGTAAGTTTCCAGTGTATTTACTAGATCATTGTTTTGCAAACATCTTGTTAAATAGCATAAATCTGTCTCCACCTCATCAACCATTGTCCCCACCTTATCAGCCATTGTCCCCCTCCTTAACCAACAGAGCCTCAGCTGGGAGGCTGTTTCAGGCATGACTCCTTCCTGCTGCTGTGTTACATTAATTGAGTTACACTATGGGTGATCAAACAGTTGTAGAGGTGTAGGGGTGACATAGTATCTTCCTTTGGTTGAACTGTATTTTCCTCACAAAAAAGTGATTATATCAATTAGAGAAAAATAATGAAAAATTATCTTTAAATCCTTCATGAGTTTTATAAAATGCAATCCTCTGCAGTCTGGGGACATCAAGGCTAATGAGCACCTCCTACCTGCCCTAGTCCAGGGGAAAGCGCATGTGTCCCTGAGGGCAGGGACCAGATGTGAGGCCTTGGCTACCTCAGGCTGGAATTGACCCTACAATTGCAGTTGAGGTGAATCCTCAATGATTAACAAGCTTGTAGAGGAAAGAGGTTTATTCCCACTAAGTTCTGCCTTTTCCATGAAGCCACCTCAGTTGCAAACACCATCTCACCAGTGTCTTTGTCTTTGTTGAAGATAAATATCAACAGTAACACCTCATTCTGAGGGGGAATTGTCATGCATATAATGCCCTCCCTCCACCTCTGTATGGATGGAAATAATCACTCTTTTCCTGGAAAACCAGTCCTTAGCACAGGTTTTATTTCTTTCCTTCTCTTCAAATGTAACTAATTCTTGTGTGAAACTTTTAGTCAGTTTTGGCCTGCTATAACAAATTACTATGGACTGGGTGGTTTATACACAATTTATTTCTCACAGTTTTGGAAGCTGGAAGTTCAAGATCAAAGTTCTGGCAGATGTGGGGTCTGATGAGGGTTCTTTTCCTGATTTGCAGATGGCCACCTTCTTGCTGTGTCCTCACGTGACGGAGACAGAGATCATCTCATGTCCCTTATTGGGCACTGATCCCATTCATGAGGGATCCACGCTCATGATCTAATTACGTTCCAAAGGCCCCAACTCCAGATACCATCGCATTGGTGATTAGGGCTTCAACATATAAATTTAGCAGGGGAGGGGGCAAACATTCAGTCCATAGCAGAATTTATTCCTAAGTTAAAAAAAAATCAACCTCAGAAATTCTGAAAAGACGAAAGATACTCAGTAGGCTAAGACCATGGAGGTCTGTGAGATCAGGGCTGCCAGTTGTGGTGCAGCATTTGGTGACACCAAAAATTAACGGTCACACCTGCTGCATGACTAGCCATGGTTGCCCCAATGACTCAATCATTCTAAGGCTTTGCAAGAGGCATGTTAACCTGTGCAGGCAATCAGAGTAGCATTTAGGGTGGCACATAAAGGAGACCTCCATCAAACTAAATTTTTGCTATATTCAAGCCTGTCTTTAAGGCATGATATCCACACAAAGCAGCTGTGATAGCCACTGGGGCAGGTACCAGGCTTCTGATCTCTTGAGAGGATTATAGGACAAACTGGCTTCATCAACTATAAAATAATGGTTCTTTTCCCCATTTCCCCTCCCTTGAGTTTTGTTTTGTTTTGTTTTTGTCTTTGTTTTTGTTTTTTTAGATGGAGTCTCGCTCTGTCACCCAGGCTGGAGTGCAGTGGCGCAGTCTCGGCTCACTGCAAGCTCCGCCTCCCAGGTTCACGCTGTTCTCCTGCCTCAGCCTCTCGAGTAGCTGGGACTACAGGTGTCCACCATGATGCCCGGCTAATTTTTGTATTTTTAGTGCAGATGGGGTTTCACCATGTTAGCCAGGATGGTCTCGATCTCCTGACCTCGTGATCCACCCGCCTCAGCCTCTCAAAGTGCTAGGATTACAGGTGTGAGCCACTGTGCCCGGCCTCCCTTGAGTTTTTGAGTTAGTCTCTGTGACATTATTAGCATCTGTCTTACTTGCTCTTTTAAAACAAATAAGACAGTCAGTTACTTTAGGAGAAAGAATAAGTCTTGCCAAACGGAGAGGAGAACTGGGCTCTTTGGAATGTGCAGGCCCCAGTGGAATAGGAAAAAGTGAAGTAGACCCCCAGTCATTGAAGGAATGCACATAGAGCTCCTCAAAGGGAAATCCTGCCACCCACTCTGTGTGGCATGGGCATTTGGGCATTTTGTATAGCATGCACATCTCCCACAGCCACACACACTACTGTGCCAAGCCCAGCAGCAGCCTAGATTATGAGGCTTTTAGGGAGCTTGAACACACAGCAAATGACGTTCGCCAGTGGCCATGAACAGACTGGATGTTGTGCACCAGTTGTTTTGTGAGTTGGTTCATCTAAAACAGTAGCGTCAGCGGGGTAGGGTCTCCCTGAGATCAGCCCTCAGCATTTGCCACTGCAGGGGCTGGGGGAGGGGTACAGGGATGGGGGCTTGTCATGAAATCTTCTTTAGCTAAGATGAGACCCTCATTCAAGCCTCTCTCTTTGGAGCAAACTACCAGGATCAGGATCAGTCTCCTTCTATGACGTGAAGCAACCTGGGGGCAACTCACCTAAAACGGGACTGAGCCTACAGCAGAGCAGCCTGTGTGGTAGCTGAGAGTGAGTGAGAACCAGCTAACCAAGGTGTTTATTTCAAAATGCTGAAGTCCTCTGGTCTGCATGACAAGCACAGTACAGTGGACTGAGGGGATTTGGCCTGGGCTGAAAGTGATCAGATGTGAGCTTGTACACAATGGCAAATAGGTTTTAACGAATATGTTAAGCACCTCTGGCTCATAGCTGCTGTCTTGGGGATGATCTGGAAGCTGTATCTGAGCCCAACAGGAAAGAGGACCATGATTAGTGGTCCTACGATTAGTGGGAATATCTTCCATGGACCAGGGATGGAAGTGTGGTGGCCCATGTACCCTACACATTCTGTCTCTGAGCCTACATACTGACATTAAAAGTTCTGTGTCTGGAAAAGTAAGTTGGAATCTAATCATGGAAAGCTTTAAATGTTACACTGAAGAATTTGGCCTTTATTTTGTGGAATTTTGTGGTTTGTCTGGTCAGAACACTAGCTATAAAAATATGGACAGGAAATGCCTTCAGCAGGATTCACACTCTGCACCTGCCGGAGGAGCTACGCCGCACCCTGGTGTCTTACGTTCATTTGTGTCTCACATTTAAATCACTTGACTCTCTTCCAGTTTGCAAGCCTGCTGCAGGTATTAGAAAAGCACTGATGAACTGAGTGTTGGAAAATGACATTATCAGAAGGTATTTTAGACAGGGATGTGAAAGTTGGATTGGAGAAAGGAGAATAAAGGGTAGAAGCTGCAATATTAGTTAAGAAGTATTGAAAGTCTCCATTTAAGAGTCACACGTATCTTAACTAGAACTGTGAAAATAGAAAAGGGGGAAAGAGCTAAGAGATGCTGCAGAAGTGTACCATCTTAGTTTAGCTTGGGACAGAGAGAAGAGAGACTTCAAAAGTGATGTCAAAATTTTAAACCTAAGGGACTGGGGAAAGACTGCTGGTCCTATGAACAGAAATAGGGAATTCCAATAAATGAACAAATTTAGACTGGGCTGTGGGGAGGAAGGAGATGAGTGGATGCATTTTAGAACCCAGTTATTTTTTGATGATGCCACTGTTACAGACAAACCCACTCACACACAGCATTTCCCCGAGAAAAGCTGTGAGTTGGACATTGTGTCTTGTCCTATCTTTCCCAGACTAAGAGAGGACATCCAATTAGGACAGCTGGCTGGGTTAAAGGTTCAGTCTGTGGCCATGGAATAAAGCCAAATTAACTGGGATGGAACCTGTGCCCTTGACCAGAGGAGCAAAGGACTAACTGGTAATCAGCTTTGGCCATTTCTGCTGTAACATCTAATCAGATATTGGCTTCCTGTCCTCAGTCTTCTTGCCAGCTGGATGGTTGCCTTGCCTTACTGGCTGTCCCAGCTATGGGTAGATGTCACACTGAACGTGTTCATCTTTCAACTCTCTTCTCATCTCTCTTGATCAAGGGTGAGAATGGATCAGGAAGTGGGAGAGTTTGGCTAGGTCAACAAAAAAGCATGTGTAATGTCATGCCGGATGCCTGGCAGTGGTACACTCTGCCTGCCCATCCAGTTTCTGAGTCCTGCTTTATGATGCCAGACTGGAGTTTGCAAATAGTAGTTGCTGCACATCCTCCACGTAACGTTTTATTGTAGATGCTTGATGCCAAGACCCTGTCTCACCTGTTGAGTCCTGGTTCAGCTATCAGTTAGCTTACTAGCTTGATACAAACTATTATTTTTCATGATTTCATGGGTTTTCTGGGCTCAGATGGATATCTCACAGGACTCTTACACAGCTGTGGATGGGGCTGTAACATCCAAGAAGCTTCATTCATATATCTGGCCCTTGGCAAAGACAGCTGAAAGCTGGGCTCAGCTGGGCTGCTGATGACTGAGTCTCTTGCTCTCACTGTTAGTCTCATGGCCTCTCCTTTTCCATATGGCCTCCTCACAAGGTCTCTCTAGCAGGGTAGATGAACATCTTACATGGCATCCAGGGATCTCCAAAGCACGAAAGCAGAAACTATCATGCCTTCTGATGACTTAGGCCCCAGACAGGCACATCATTGCCAATTCTGTGTTGTTCTGTTGGTTAAGTGGGTCATAGAGCCAGCCTCGATTGGGAGTTAGGAAAGGACTATGTAACCATGTAGATCTGGGGAGGCTCAATTCATTGCAGACACCAAATGTGTTTTTACCTAACCCAGAATATAATTCTTTCAGGGATTCTGTGAACTGTACCCCACACCCTCTGACCTCAACTCCACCTTCCCTTCCTCCCTCCCCTCTCTCTGGCAATACTGACTTCTTTTGCTTTCCTTCTGTGGGCTGGGAGAAGGCATTCAGGGAGGTGGTGCTGGGAACCTGAGTATTCCCCGACATGTAGGAATCATTCAGGAAGACAAGTAGTGGTAAGGGAATCTAAGAGAGGGAAGAATGTTTAAGGACACTGAGGATGTGGAACACTTCCTGTTGCAGGGTTAGAACATAGAGTAACTACTGGGGTATTGTGTAAAGTCCGACAAAACAGACAAGGAGCGGCCAGGTCATGAGGAAAATTACATACCAAATAGGAATTTCAGTTTGGTTTCCTAGATAGTGAAGGGTTACAAGCAGGGAAACCTAATCAGATTTGCATTTTAGAAAGAACACTCTGGCAGTTTGGGAAATATACTAGAAAGTGAAGAGATTAAGAAGGAGGTAGACCAATTAGGACCAAAGATTAAGCAAGACATGGTGAAGGTCTTAGCTCAGCATGTCCCACACCCCTAGGGTGTGTGAGTCTATGGGCAAATTTGGAGTATGGAGTGCGGGGGCATGTCTATATAATCAATTTGATTTGAAATGTATTATAAATTTATGAACCTATGAAAGATGATTAACTGCTAAAGATTTAGAAAATGGGTAGAGGGTACACATAGCCATTTTCTATCCAATCAGTGCATTGAAAGATTCTTTGTAATGTCCAGGCCCCATCAGCTCCCGTTTAGGTCTAGGAACCATCTCCTCATACTCTTTATTGTTAAGTATGCTGTTCCTGGCTAATTTATATCTCCCACTGAAAGAAAAAAGTAGCACTATGGTTATTACTCACAATGGCGTGGCTCTTTGCAAGCTATTTGTATAGAAACAATGTAGATCTTTTCCCTCTTGCAGTTTCCTAGTACCAGTTATTCTGTGCTGATTACATGCATAACATCATCCATCATGCTGCCTGTGAATGCTGGTTTCCAGTGACTCTCTCAGAGGTTGTTATGGTGCTTCCTTGATGATCACAAATGCACCTGTTACCCAGGGTGTGCAGGAAAATGTGAGCAATAATCTGATTTTCTGCTCATGTTAAATTTATTGTTCAGACTTTTGTACCACAAATGTAAATTAACACATATTCCAATCATGTCTTCTTTTGAATTCTCAAGGCTATAATCATTGTACTCCTAGAATGTCATCTCTTTTAATGTTGGACACACTCCTGCCTCCCACAGTGCTTTCTGTAGGTAAGAGAGGAAAGGAACCTCTAGGCTTGGCAGGAAAAGTACAATCCCATTCATCCAAGAAATATCTACCATCTCTCAGCCCTTAAGACCAACCTGGGAGAGCACAGCATCACCATATCAATCAAATAGAGGCAACGCTGTGCAGCAACAGCCTCAGAAGCTCGCAGAAGAAACAGGACTGGGGTCACCCCAGAGGACTTCCTGACATGTGTTATCCTAGCCTGTAAAAGGTGTGGCATGACCATCTTGGGTGCCCATGGCCTGGGGCTGGTAGTAAAAGATTCTGTTAACACTCTCATTACTCTTGGGTGCTAGAGACCAGAGATGGCACTACAAGGTAACAAGTGACAATGCACAGGCCCATGTATGTCACACTGCTTCCCTCCTGGAACAGGGGCCCATCCACAGGACCCCAGAACAACCTCACAGAAGCATGATTCAGAGTTCCTTGGGGCAACTGGTTGACCACGTATGTCAGGTAGAGTTGCAGGGAACACTCTGAAGAAGCAGAACAAAGACCAGGAACCATGTAGGCTGGGGTGGCCTGTCTGGATGCCATTGAAAGAGCTGCCAGTCCCAGCACTGGAGAGGACTTAGAAAATGTCAAGGAGTGGGCCAAATGTAGCAGCTCAAGCCTGTAATCCCAGCACTTCGGGAGGCTGAGGCAGGGGGATCACTTGAGCTCAGGAGTTTGAGACCAGCCAAGGCAACATAGTGAGACCTTGTCTCTACAAGAAATGAAAAATTAGTTGGCATGGTGGCACATGCTGTAGTCGGAGCTACTTGAGAGGCTGGGGCAGGAGGATCACTTGAGCCCAGGAGATTGTGGCTGCAGTGAGCTATAATTGTGCCATTCCACTCTAGCCTGGGTGACAAAGTGAGACCTTATCTCAAAAAAAAAAAAAAAGAAAAAAGAAAAGAAAAGAAAGAAAACGTTGTGGAAAGCACTCTGAAACACAAGTCTCCCTTTGCTTCAAGGCCTTAGATGGGTGCCCTACTTGCCCCAGTCTAGGAGTGGTACTGGCAGTTTGAAGGAGCAGTGAGTTCAAAAGCTGCAGGTTCATTTGAGAGACTCTGTGAAGATGATTAGGGAAATAATCCACAATAAAGATTTCCAACCTGTCTCTCTCTCACTTAAATATATTTTTAAAATACATCTTACTGTAAACACCAATATTAAAGCAGATACTAGCACAGGTGTTGTGGTTGAAGTGGAAGATAAGAGTTCAGAGCCTAGCTGATGATCTGAGTTCAGTACCACAGCACACCTCTGTCTCTATGAAATCCCAGGAAAACCTTAGGGACCCAGAGAACACAGCCTGAAGCTATGCATCTAAAGAATGTGCACACAGGCTAGAGGCAAAAATGAACGCTGAATTATCATTCATCCAAATATTAATATTGCTGATATCCAGTAGTATTTTCCATATGGTGTAGTGTAACCTGCTTTTAAAGTTTGTTGGCCAGGCACAGTGGCTCACGCCTGTAAACCCAGCATTTTGGGACGCTGAGGCGGGCAGATCACTTGTGGACAGGAGTTGGTCAGCCTGGCCAACATGGTGAAACCCCCCCGACTGTACTAAAAGTACAAAAATTAGCTGGGTGTGGTGGTGGGCCACTGCAATCCGTCCTGGGTGACAGAGTGAGACTCTGTCTAAAAAAAATGAGTTTTGTTGTTTGTTGAAGAACTTAGACCACTTTCTTGAACTTTTTCAGTTTTTTTTCCTCAAAAATTCAATTCAAATCTTTATTAATTCTTTGTAGTTCTCCCCTGTTACACACTACCCTCTGTAAGACCATAATGAAATTTTAGAAAAGGAAGTTTCTGTTGTTTACAATTTATAATGATTCAGAAAATAAGTTATAAAGAAAGAAAAAGAAAAGAAATAATAAAAGAAAAAAATGGCCTACCTAAATCCTTACAGTCCAAGATGAACTGGAACAAAACACGTTAGTGAGTGTCTCATACCTGTGCTTGGTTCTGTGTTGAGCGTCCCTGCAATTCCATTTAAGACTTGCTAGGAAATTATTTATTTATACTGGAAGATCACATAATGTTTCTTAAAGAAATCCTGTTACTAAATGGCTCCAGGAGAGTTTTGCTGATTTCTAGAGAAGAACAGTCATGCTCTTTGTCTTGAACTGAATGGCTGACAGCAAAGGAGGCCAACCTCGGGTGCCCTCGCTGCCAGACATAAAAGGGCTGCTTTGAAATTCTTGCCAACTTGCCGACAGTATTTTCATTATTTCTGTGAAGCCTGACACTGAGATCTTTTAAAGAAGCCACAGTTGTGTCTCACTGGCAGGATAAATTAGCTGAAATCGTGCATATTCTACCTGTCCTGATGTTCCCAGGGGCTAAAGGCTGATGACCTACAGAGGTGAATTCACTGAAGTAAGAAGGAAGCTCAAACAGGCTGTAATAATAGCAGCTCAACCCCGACCCCTGAAGAAAATGTACAATAATCGAGAGGGGTCTCTATTTCAGCTGGAAACTGAGGGGAGGGAGAAGAGACGGGAGAGCAAGAGTCAGAACAGGGGTGGGGTCTGTTCCACTGGGGGATGGCATAAGTTCATGACAGGGGAAATATCTTTCCACCCCTTTATTCTCGGAGTGCTGTCAGAGCGACCCCTGATGTTTCTAGCCCCACGTCTTACCAATCATTGAGAAGGTGCCACTTTGGGAGGATTGTCAGACTTGCTCCTATTGTCCTCCTTCCACTTCCACCACCTGCAAGGCCCCTCATGTTGGGAGACATACATTGTCAGCCCACTCATGCCCATCCATCAGAGCATAGCTCATTTTTCACCTCCTCTGCGGACTCCTTGTTCCTTTATTCTGAATTAAGCTATGTTACTACCATGTGCTTTAAACCTTTTCTTTACACTAATGCCTAGCACTTCATTGCATTATCTTTCAATAGGCTGATCCTTGCAGGCATGAATACTGTCTTGTCTACAGTTGATTATCTGACAGCATCAACACAGTATTGACTTTTCTGGATTTTTTGAAACTTGGATGTTAGTTGAGAATTCTACATTCTTGATGGAAATAAAAACAAACAACCATTGTGTTTATTGATCATCTTAATGAGCTCTTTTGTGAAATGTATGTCTGTCTTCTGTCTACTTTTCTATTGAGTCACCTGGCTTTCTCTTATTGACTTGTAGGTTTCTTTATAGATTGTGGCTAAGACACCTCTGTTGGTTGTAAGTGTTGCAAATATCTTTCCTTTTTTTTTTTTTTTTTGAGACAGGGTCTTGCTTTGTTGCCTAGGCTAGAGTGCAGTGGCATGATCTCGGCTCATTGCAGCCTCTGTCACCTGGGTTCAAGCAATTCTTATGCCTCAGCCTCCTGTGTAGCTGAGATCACAGGTATGCACCACCACACGTGGCTAATTTTTTTTTTTCCAGTAGAGATGGGATTTCATCATGCTGACCAGACTAGTCTTGAACTCCTGACCTCAAGTGATCTGCCCACCTCAGCCTCCCAAAGTGCTGGGAATACAAGCGTGAGTCACTGCTCCTGGCCATAAATATCTTTTCCTACTCTGTGGCTTCCCTTTTCATTCTCTTAATGATATCTTTTGGTGAAAAGAAACTCTTAATTTTATAAAGTCCAACTTATTTTATTTATGGCTAATGTTCTTTGTGTCCTAAGAAATCTTTGCCTAGCTCCAAATCATAAAGGTGTTCTGGTAAATTTTCTTCTAGAAGAATTATTTTCCCTTTCACATTTAGATAATCAATTCATTATGGGAGAAAAAGTGATTTTTTTTTTCGAGGTGGGGGGACAGATGAGTAAATCTTTACAGATCTCAAAGTCACCACCATCCAGCCTAGTTTTACCAATATATAACAATCCCCTGTGTAACCTCTTAACACTTGCCTCTAATATCTTAAAAGAGAATACTAGTCAAGAAAGTTGGCCAGACATCGTGGCTCTTGCCTGTAACCTTAGCACTTTGGGAGACAGAGGCAGGTGTATCGCTTGAGGCTAGGAGTTCAAGACCAGCCTAGGCAACATGAAGAGACCCTGTCTCTACAAAAATAAAAAATTAGTCAGGCATGGTGGTATACCTGTAGTCCTAGCTACTCGAGAGGCTGGTGCGCAAAGATCACTTGAGCCCGGGAGGTTGAGGCTGCAGTGAGCTGTGTTTGCCTCACATTACTCACGTGTTTGCCTGGGTGACAGATATAATTTTCTACACTGTACTAACTTCCCTGGAGGCCGTTTGAACAAAGAGCTAGACTAAAAAAGACAGAAAAGCAGTCTAGTCAAAAAACAAAACAAAACAAAACAAAACATTGGTATTAAACAACAGCAGGTTTAAATCTCAGTCCTATTTTTCAGTTTTTTGTGGCCTAGGACAAGGTGTATACTGACTTTCAGCCTCAGTTTCTGCTCTGGAAAGTGGTCATAATGGTAGCTGAGATTTTTTACTGTTTGCCATATGCCAGACAGACTCTGTGGCAAGTGCTTCACCTGCACAATCTCATTTAAATCTTAGAACCACTCTGTTACATATGAACAGTTAATATATCTTCTTTATAGATGATAAGCAGAGAGGAGCCATACAGTAACCCAATGGCGCATCTAGGATTTAAGTCTGGGCAGGTTGACCCCAGGGCATATATGTAGACACCGTCCTTACTTCTTTCCTATTAAAATTCAAAAGCCCTAAGGTGGCAGTACGGTGAGATAAGCCGTGTAAAGTGCTTAGCCCAGTGTATAGGCCCTGTTAAATGCTTAATAAATATTAAAGTTTGTGAGTGTAGCAACAAATAACTAATTTATATTGTGCCCATCCCTAGGCACTTTGGAAGAGCTAGAATCCTTAGCCACTTCAGGAAATGACATAGGAAATCTTTCGAGGTACAGGTAAGAAAATCATGAAAGTTGCATGCTAGTGTGATTGAGGTTGGAAATACTTACTGAATACCTAACCAATGTTATAATCTTCATTAATTAATTAATTTTCCTTACTTTCACTCTAGTCTTCCCTTCCTTCCTTCCTCCCCTCTTTCATCAAGCAAATACTTATTGAGTGCTTACTATGTGCTAGGTCTGTTGTAGGAGCTGGTAACACAGCAGTGAAAACAGCAGCCAAATTCTCCGCCCAAACCAAATTTCACTGTGGGTTCATTTTCTGGTCTATACAATAAACAAAAGAATCAGTAAATATATAATATTTAATAAGTGCTATGAAGGTAAATAATGCAGGTTAAAAGAGTAGCCAGTGAGAAAGCAGAGGAAAAAGATTCATTTATGGATGGAGAGGTCAGGGAAGGCCACTTTGTTGAGGTGACTTTTGATTAGACACCAGAAGAGGTGAGAAAGATGTCGTGAGGATATCTGGTGATAAGGAGAAGAGAGGACAGTAGTTTCAGAGGCCTGGAGTGGGGGTGTATTGGAAATATTCAAGGAACTGCAAGCAGTCGAGTTCAACAGGAGCAGAGTGAGCTTAGAAGAAAATGAGACCCAAGAAATGTGAGGGGTCAGATCATGGAAGGCCTCAGAGCCCTTGGCAAGGTAGGGTTTTAGTGAGAAGCAGTTTTGCACAATGGTTAAGAACATAGTTTCCACCAGTGAGTTCTCTAAGTTCAAACACTAGCTTTAATAGTTACATAAATTTGAGCCTTGTATTGTACCTCTTTGTGCCTTAGTTTCTTCATCTGTAAAATGGGATTATTAATATCAAATTAGGCTTTAGAAAATTCTGGCAATTTCTTGGCATCCAAGTAAAGAGCTGAAATTAAAGCATCTCTTGCTTGAACTTGTAATTCATGGAAGGTGTTAAACCTTTACTTATACCAATACCAAAAATAGATTTTGTATTAATTATATAGAGGTGGCTTTTCAGACTACTATCACAAGTTTTTTTGTTTTTTTTTTTTTTTGGTGGGGGCAGTTTGAGACAGGGTCTTCCATGTTGCCTAGACTGGTATTGAACTCTTGGACTCAAGTGATCCGCCTGCCTTGGCCTCCCAGAGTGTTGGGATTACAGGCGTGAGCCACTACATCTGGTCAGCTATCATAACATAATTGAACAAAAGAATATCCTTGGCTAATCATTGATTGAATTTCAATTAGCAAATGACTTTGCCTATTACCAGTGAGTTTCCAAAGAGACTTGAGAATAGGTCTGGATCAGATCACATATCAAAATAAACTTTCTCCAAGACAGATTCAGAGCATTTCATCAAGATGATTCAAGTAACATGAATGAAGACAAATCTGGGCCAAAAGAATGCGGCCTGCAAAGTATGACAGGGCTTGATGGAATAACAGCATTATTGGTGCTCTAATATGCAATATAATTAGATTTCAGATCTAGACTCTTCTGAAAATAATGCAGACAGAGAAGTGCCTCAGGTCAGGATTTTAATTCAGAGAGTAAGATGAGAATAATTATTTTGTGGTAGTGCTCTTTTTTGTTGAAGGTTAATGTTTACTACAGAGTACATGTTTAGGTCTGATATATTTGGCAGTGCCACCATCTTCAATGTCTCTGATTTGCTTCCCAAAGTACAGAAGGGAACACAAGTGAAAAGGAAGTTGGGATTTATTTGGATCCCAGGTTTCCAAAGTGTTTACACCTCTTACTGCCTCAGTTAGCCACAGCTCAAAGCTAGAGAGATTTTTGTTTCTCCTCCAAGGTAGCAAGGAAGCAAATGACTTCAGTGGTATCTTTTGTGCTACATTCTGAGGTAGAGGATGATTGTGATTATAGGAAGCCTTGTTCCATTTTAATTTAATCAACCATCACTTCATAAAGGATCCCCTAGGTTGGCCATAAGCAGCTCAGAGTTCCACATTCCTGCTACCTTTGCTTTTCCCTCAAGAACACGATCAAGGGCAAGAAGGGTCACTGAACCCTTCTTGGGGTTTACAGTCTTAGTGTTAACCCAGCCAGTTCGTGGAAAAACGTTCTGCTGACACTGACTCTTTGGGCTCTTTTTATCCTAAGAGGTCAGAGAAGATGGGCCTGGATGTTAAGCCTTTGAATAATGGGTCAAAGATAAAAAACAGAGATGCTGTTGACAAGATTTTAGCAGCTCCTCCTGCTCCCTCCACTTCCTCTCATTTCACTCCCAACAGGGAAGGGTGTGGCCATGTTGTAGGCTTCAGGATGCCTTTTCTTTTACAGGGCCAGAGCCTGAGACAAAAGCCTAAGAGCTGAGCCTGGTCTAGGCAAAATACATTCACCAAGTTGCATGTGGTCTACTCTGGTTCACAAGAGTCTACACTGGAGCCTGAGCCAGGGCCCAGCTAAATAGAAAATGCCTTTTTGCCCATCATCCTTTTCTGTGTATATCATTTACTGCAGGACAGATGGAATTCAGGTGTGCAGGATCCCTGAGCCATAAATCCCTCCAGCTCCCTGTATTCCTACCAGATGGCATAGAGTTGGGGACTGAGAAGGCATATTCACTGGGGACCAGCATTTGGGCAGTAGAGGCCCTAAGAGAGTGAGGGAAGCTCTTGGAGAATTTGGTAGTGGTAGTAAAAAGGACTCCTTTGGGGTACTAGCTTATCCAGAACTTAAAATGTTGGAGCAGCAAGGAGCTGTGAGTCCCGTGGTAAGCTCATCAGTCAGCTCAGCCCAAAGGATCTGGAGGCCCTGACGGCTGCTTCTCTGGAATCTGAGCCAAGGAAGGCAAGCCAGGAGGATGAGATCACAGTCGCCTCATTAATGTCCTATGTGTAACACAAGTGGGTGGCAAGAAGAGCTCTCGTTTCAGAGAACACTTTGTCTTAATGCTTAGTCAAACAAGGACAAGTACATTTCAAAATGTGTGACATTTTAGCAGGAGGCAGGTACAGATTCATAATCCTTTCTCTATAATTGTGAAATTTAAAAGGCTCTGAAAAACAGAAGCTCTTTTGTCAGTATGGGTTTTGTCATGTGTGCCTCACATAGTGGCAAAAACCATTTTGACCATTGGTTATGTCTCAGAGCCCCTACCCAGCACTATCACGTCTACTGTGTACATTTTTGTTATTTTGAAATTTGGGGTTGATTTCACTCTTTGAGAAGAATGAAAGCTGCCCTTATAGGTAACAATGAAGAGAGGGAAAGGAAGAAAAGAAGTGCCTGTTGAAATCAATAGTACAATAAGTAAAGTTATTACAGAAGACAGATCCTGCTATCTGTCTTGAAAAATATAGTATCAGAATCAAAACAATATATGACTTAAAAAACAGAATGGCAAGTTGTAGAAGATTTCCTGTGCAACAATGACTAAGAACTAACGAAAAATAGGAAAACACTGCAAAGGGCAAAGAATGCAAATCATGATGATGTGTTAATTAAGTGGATTCGACAATGAAGCGAACATATACCACTAGTTTGTCAGTTATGAGGCAAGCTATTATACACTGCAAAAATTGAACAATGAAAATAATGTGAATATTTAGAAGGCTGTGGTGGTAGGGGGCTGGTAAATCTGAAATCTGTAGGGCAATTCCATAGGTTGGAAATTCAGGCAGGATTTCTACATTACAATCTTGAGGTAGAAATCCTTCTCCAAAACAATCTGTTTTTGCTTTTAAGACCCTCAACTAATTGGATGAGGTCCACCAACAATATCAAGGGGTAATCTCCTTTACTTAAAGTCAATTGGTGGTATATCTTAACTGCATCTACAAAATACCTCACATCAACATCTAGACTGGTATTTGTCCAAACAAATGGTAATGCCAATGACCATGGTCATGGTCATGGTCTAGCCAATCTGACACACAAAAATTTAATCATCACAGCTGCCTACAGAATTTAAGAGCTTTAATGCTCAATAGACTAAAATAGAAAAAAACACACAGAATTTAAATGCATCATGGTATAAAATATCTTACAAATATGTAATAAAATCACTCCCAATGATGTTGAAACAACCCAAATATCTTTTAAAATAATTTAAATATATTTTTTAAATTATTAAAATGAAATAACTTAAATTTTAATAAAATTGGGATCCACCCATCTTGCCTTCCCAAAGTGCTGGGATTACAGGCATGAGCCACCATGCCTGGGCAGCACTGTGTTTTTAAAACAAGATAAAATTGACAGTACCTGAGGAAAGCCTACACTCAAGAAATTTGAAAGATATATGCAAATTACCTGTACAAACGAGAAAGTATGAGTAATTAGAGAACTACTTTATGATGATTCAGCGACCACGTTGTACCAGCAATATGGGCTTATTACCATTAAGCTGATGTAGAAGAAAAATGTAAAGTTCTGTTACTCCTGGACCATGGCTTTACAAACCCTCCTCTTGAACTTCTTGCATAATGTTTTCAGTGTTTCTTTTCCTTGCAACATGACATCAGGAGTGTAGCCTTGGAGCCAAAGAACTTTAGAGACTGAAAAGCAAGTCTGAACACTTCTTTCCAAAGTGTATGTTTGCCTCAGTGAACAGAAGCCAGGAATCTAAGACTTCCTAAAGGAGGTTATTCTCAAGGACACCATTTATAGGGCTGCCAATGCTTAGAATGATATGAAATCAACAATCACAAATGCTAGGCACAGAATTTTGCTACTCCAATGTTGGAAAATAAAACCACTGACAGAGACTTAGAAATAGGTGGGGCCATTGATGAAAAAACAGTTATGTCAATCTTTATTGGCTGAAGATGTTAGAAGAAGCCGATAGTAAAGAAATAGTGATCATTGATAGTGATGCAGTTGTATATTTTCAGTGATGGGGAGATTGCTGAAATGTGGCAAATGTAGTAAGTGTGAGGATAACAGAAGATAATGATGATGATATTATAAATATAGGTGAAAAAAACACTGCAGATGATCTGTGATGTTACTTAATGTGAGGTAGTTTATAGCTAGCCTGGAATAATATGCTTTCAATGATGATGGAAAGACTGTTGACATTTACTCAAACAGAAATTGTTTAGACAAAAATCCATGTTAATGAAACAAATGACAAGACAAAGTTTGGTTTTATTTAA
Organism: Rhinopithecus bieti; assembly: GCF_001698545.2. Lineage (NCBI taxonomy): Eukaryota > Metazoa > Chordata > Mammalia > Primates > Cercopithecidae > Rhinopithecus > Rhinopithecus bieti. The sequence goes on from NW_016805433.1 coordinate 3,167,069, forward strand.
TTTTATATAAAAAAAATTTTAATTCATATTATTTCTTATGAGCCTGTGAATCCCAGTCCAAAGGCAGGAGAAGGCTGATGTTCCAGCTCCAGCATGCAAACAGGAAGAGAACAAATCCCTTTCTCTGCTTTTGTGCTATCAAGCTTTCAATGGGTTGAATGAGGCCTGCCCACATTGACAAGGGCAATCTACTTTCCTGAGTCCACCAATTCAAATGCTAATCTCATCTGAAAACACTCTCACAGACACACCCAGAAGTAGTGTTTAATCTGGGCACCCCATGGCCTAGTCAGTTTGACCCATAAAATGAACCATTACAGGAGTTCAGGGCTTCAACATATGAATTTCGAGGGGACACAATTCAGTCCGTATCATCAGCAGACTCCACTGATGGTGTTATGTAAAATATAATATATGAATATATAACCTTTCTAAAAATATCTAAAATTCTAAATTATGAATTATCCAGCCAAAAACATTTCTGACAAGAGACTGTTGACCTATACAAAATATCCTATAACCTCTTTCCTTAAGAGAGTTTAGATTATAGGACTATTGATCTAGAAAATAATAAAATTTGAGAAAAATAGGAGAAAGAATATTTCTATTGCTTGTTTCTCCCTTTAAACTCCTTTTGTTCTAAGGAGAGTGGGGGCTTTTAAGAACTAGATAAAAGAGGTCCAGAATATCTCAACTGTGATTGCGTTTCAGCCCTCAGCCTACTCTGTACTTTTGTGTGAAGTCATCCAGGTCCTCAGAGTCTCATATACTAGTCAGGAACAAGGCAGAACTGTGACTCTTACCCCAGGGACGTGCTCTTCCAAATACAGCACTCCTATCTACTCTAGATCTGCTACTTGCTGGTAGAGTGGTGGGCAATCCTCATCTCCAAAATGATAATAATGACAGTGCTAACCGCAAGGGTTATGTCAGGCCTCTGAGCCCAAGCTAAGCCATCATATCCCCAGTGACCTGCATGTATACATCCAGATGGCCTGAAGCAACTGAAGATCCACAAAAGAAGTGAAAATAGCCTTAACTGATGACATTCCACCATTGTGATTTATTTCTGCCCCAACCTAACTGATCAATGCACTTTGTAATCTCACCCACCTTTAAGGAGGTTCTCTGTAATTCTCCCCACTTTTGAGAATGTACGTTGTGAGATCCACCCCCTGCCTGCAAAACATTACTCCTAACTCCACCGCCTATTCCAAAACCTGTAAGAACGAATAATAATCCACCACCCTTTGCTGACTCTCTTTTCGGACTCAGCCTGCCTGCACCCAGGTGAAATAAACAGCCTTGTTGCTCACACAAAGCCTATTTGTGGTCTCTTCCCACCGATACGTGAGACATTTGGTGCCGAAACCCGGGTCAGCAGGACTCCTTTGGGAGACCAGTCCCCTATCCTCACCCTCACTCCCTGAAGAGATCCACCTACGACCTCGGGTCCTCAGACCAACCAGCCCAAGGAACATCTCACCAGTTTTAAATCTTGTAAATGGTCTTTTCACTCTCTTCTCCAGCCTCTCTCGCTACCCTTCAATCTTCCTGCCCTTCCAATTCCAGTTCCTTTTCCTCTCTGGTAGAGACAAAGGAGACACATTTTATCCGTGGACCCAAAACTCCTGTGCTGGTCGTGGACTCAGGAAGACAGCCTTTCCTTGGTGTTTAATCATTGCGGGGATGCCTGCCTGATTATTCACCCACATTCCATTGGGGCCTGATCTCCGCGGGGATGCCTGCCTTGGTCATTCACTCATATTCCCTTGGTGGCAAGTCTATTGCGGGGACACCTGCTTTGGCTGCTCACCCCACCCTTTCTCTCCATGTCTCTATCCCTTTTCCACTTTCTTGGGGGGCAAGCACCTCCCACCCCTTTTCAACTTTCCTAGGGGGGCAAGTACCTCTCACCCCTTTTCCACTTTCTGGGGGGCAAGCACCTCCCATCCCTTTTCCACTTTCCTGGGGGGCTAGAACTCCCCATCCCTTCTCTCCATGTCTCTACCCTCTCTTTTCTCTGGGCTTGCCTCCTTCACTATGGGCAACCTTCCACCCTTCATTCCTCCCTCTTCTCCCTTAGCCTGTGTTCTCAAGAACTTATAACCTCTTCAACTCTCACCCGACCTAAAATCTAAGCATCTTATTTTCTTCTGCAACACCACTTGGCCCTAATACAAACTCGACAATGGTTTTAAATGGCCAGAAAATGGCACTTTTGATTTCTCCATCCTACAAGACCTAGATAATTTTTGTCGAAAAATGGGTAAATGGTCTGAGGTGCCTGACGTCCTGGCATTCTTTTACACATTGGTCCCTTCCTAGTCTCTGCCCCCAGTGTGACTCATCCCAAATCTTTCTTCTTTCTCTCCTGCTTATTCCTTCAGTCTCCACCCCAAGCTCTGAGTCCTTTGAATCCTCCTTTTCTACAGACTCATCTGACCTCTCCCCTTCTCCCCAGCCTGCTCCTCGCCAGGCCAAGCCAGGTCCCAATTCTTCCTCAGCCTCTGCTCCACCACCCTATAATCTTTCTATCACCTCCCCTTCTCACACCCAGCCTGGCTTACAGTTTCTTTCCGTGACCAACCCTCCCCCACCTGCCCAACAATTTCCTCTTAAAGAGGTGGCTGGAGCTGAAGGCATAGCCAAGGTTAATGCTCCTTTTTCGTTATCCGACTTCTCCCAAATCAATTAGTGTTTAGGCTCTTTTTCATCAAATGTAAAAACTCAACCCAGTTCATGGCCTGTTTGGCAACAACTCTTAGATGCTTTTCTGCCCTAGACCCAGAGGGGCCAGAAGGCCACCTTATTTTTAATATGCATTTTATCACCCAGTCAGCTCCTGACATTAGAAAAAAGCTCCAAAAATTAAATTCCAGACTTCAAACCCCACAACAGGACTTAATTAACCTTGCCTTCAAGGTGTACAGTAATAGAGTAGAGGCAGCCAAGTAGCAATGTATTTCTGAGTTACAATTCCTTGCCTCCACTGTGATTCCAGCCACATCTCCAGCACACAAGAACTCCAAACGCCTGAACCTCAGCTGCCAGGGGTTCCTCCAGAACCTCCTCCCCCAGGAACTTGCTTCAAGTGCCAGAAATCTGGCCACTGGGCCAAGGAATGCCCACAGCCTAGGATTCCTCCTAAGCCGTGTCCCATCTGTGCAAGACCCTACTGAAAATCGGACCGTCCAGCTCACCTGGCAGCCACTTCCAGAGCCCCTGGAACTCTGGCCCAAGGCTCTCTGACTGACTCATTCCCAGATCTTCTCAGCTTAGTGGCTGAAGACTGATGCTGCCACATCGCCTCGGAAGCCCCCTGGACCATCACAGATGCTTTGGGTAACTCTTACAGTGGAGGATAAGTCTGTCCCCTTCTTAATCAATACGGAGGCTACCAACTCCACATTACTTTCTTTTCAAAGGTCTGTTTCCCTTGCCTCCATAACTGTTGTAGGTATTGATGGCCAGGCTTCTAAACCTCTTAAAACTCCCCAACTCTGGTGCCAACTTGGACAACATTCTTTTATGCCCTCCTTTTTAGTTATCCCCACCTGCCCAGCTCCCTTATTAGGTCGAGGCATTTTAACTAAATTATCTGCTTTCCTGACTATTCCTAGGCTACAGCCACACCTCATTGCCCCCCTTTCCCCCAGTTTCAAAGCCTCCTTCACATCCTCCCCTTGTATCTCCCCACCTTAACCCACAAGTATAGGATACCTCTACTCCCTCCTTGGCAACTGATCATGCACCCCTTACCATCCCATTAAAACCTAATCACCCTTACCCCGCTCAATGCCAATATCCCATCCCGTAGCATGCTTTAAAAGGATTAAAGCCTGTTATCACTCACCTATTACAGCATAGCCTTTTAAAGCCTATAAACTCCCCTTACAATTCCCCCATTTTACCTGTCCAAAAACCGGACAAGTCTTACAGGTTAGTTCAGGATCTGTACTTTATCAACCGAGTTGTCTTGCCTATCCACCCCATGGTGCCAAACCCATATCCTCTCCTATCCTCAATACCTTCCTCCACAACCCATTATTCTGTTCTGGATCTCAAACATGCTTTCTTTACTATTCCTTTGCACCCTTCATCTCAGCCTCTCTCCACTTTCACTTGAACTGACCCTGACACCCATCAGGCTCAGCAAATTACCTGGGCTGTACTGTTGCAAGGCTTCACAGACAGCTGCCATTACTTCAGTCAAGCCCAAATTTCTTCCTCATCTGTTACTTATCTCGGCATAATTCTCATGAAAACACACATGCTCTCCCTGCTGATCATGTCTGGCTAATCTCCCAAACCCCAATCCCTTCTACAAAACAACAATTCCTTTCCTTCCTAGGCATGGTTAGGTACTTCTGCCTTTGGATACCTAGTTTTGCCATCCTGACTAAACCATTATATAAACTCACAAAAGCAAACCTAGCTGACCCCACAGATCCTAAATCCTTTCCCCACTCCTCTTTCCATTCCTTAAAGACAGCTTTAGAGGCTGCCCCCACACTAACTCTCCCTGACTCATCCCAACCCTTTTCATTACGCACAGCTGAAGTGCAGGGCTGTGCAGTCAGAATTCTTACACAAGGACCAGGACTGCACCCTGTAGCCTTTTTGTCCAAACAACTTGACATTACTGTTTTAGGCTGGCTATCATGTCTCTGTGCGGTGGCCACCACCACCCTAATACTTTTAGAGGCCCTCAAAATCACAAACTATGCTCAACTCACTCTCTACAGTTCTCATAACTTCCAAAATCTATTTTCTTCCTCACACCCGACACGTACTTTCTGCTCCCCGGTTCCTTCAGCTGTACTCACTCTTTGTTGAGTCTCCCACAGTTACCATTGTTCCTGGCCTAGACTTCAATCCGGCCTCCCACATTATTGCTGATATCACACCTGACCCCCATGACTGTATCTCTCTGATACACTTGGCATTCACTCCATTTCCCCTATTTCCTTCTTTTCTGTTCCTCACCCTGATCATACTTGGTTTATTGATGGCAGTTCTACCATGCCTAATCACCATTCACCAGCAAAGGCAGGCTATGCTATAGTATCTTCCACACCTATAGTTGAGGCTACCACTCTGCCTCCCTCCACTACCTCTCAGCAAGCCAAATTAATTGCCTTAACTCGAGCCCTCACTCTTGCAAAAGGACTACGCATCAATATTTACACTGACTCTAAATATGCCTTCCGTATCCTGCACCACCATGCTGTTATATGGGCTGAAAGAGGTTTCCTCACTACGCAAGGGTCCTCCATCATTAATGTGTCTTTAATAAAAACTCTTCTCCAGGCCACTTTCCTTCCAAAGGAAGCTGGAGTCATTCACTGCAAGGGCCATCAAAAGGCATCAGATCCCATCACTCAGGTCAACACTTACACTGATAAGGTAGCTAAAAAAGCAGCTAGCATTCCAACTTTTATCCCTTACAGCAGTTTTTCTCCTCATTGGTCACTCCCACCTACTCCCCCACTGACACTTCCACCTATCAATCTCTTCCCACACAAAGCAAATGGTTCTTGGACCAAGGAAAATACCTCCTTCCAGCCTCACAGGCCCATTCTATTCTGTCATCATTTCATAACCTCTTCCATGTAGGTTACAAGGCGCTAGCCCACTGTTAGAACCTCTCATTTCCTTTCCATTGTGGAAATCTATCCTTAAGGAAATCACTTCTCAGTGTTCCATCTGCTATTCTACTACTTCTCAGGGATTATTCAGGCCCCTCCCTTCCCTACACATCAAGCTCAGGGATTTGCCCCTGCCCAGGACTGGCAAATTGACTTTGCTCACATGCCCCAAGTCAGGAAACTAAAATACCTCTTGATCTGGGCAGACACTTTCACTGGATGAGTAGAGACCTTTCCCACAGGGTCTGAAAAGGCCACCACGGTCATTTCTTCCCTTCTGTAAGACATAATTCCTCAGTTTGGCCTTCCCACCTCTATACAGTCTGATAATGGACCGGCCTTTACTAGTCAAATCACCCAAGAAGTTTCTCAGACTCTTGATATTCAGTGAAACCTTCATACCCCTTACTGCCCATTGTGATTTATTTCTACCCCAACCTAACTGATCAATGTACTTTGTAATCTCCCCCAACCTTCAGAAGGTTCTTTGTAATTCTCACCACCCTTGAGAATGTACTTTGTGAGATCTACCCCCTGCCAGCAAAACATTGCTCCTAACTGCACCACCTATCCCAAAACCTATAAGAACTAATGATAATCCACTACCCTTTGCTGACTCTCTTTTCGGACTCAGCCCACCTGCACCCAGGTGAAATAAATAGCCTTGTTGCTCACACAGAGCCTGTTTGGTGTCTCTTCACACGGACACATGAGACAGGTAATTGTGGGAATTTGATGTGATGATCCCTGTAAAGTGCTTAGAACAGTGCCTGCTGCATAGTGGGCTCTCAATAAATGTTATTTTTTACTATGAAAGGTTTAGAAGAGTAAAAATTACTTTGATCTTTTCCATTAAGGTGAAATCGCCTCTGTGGATAGCATGGTCTTATATGTAGAAAACCCTAAATACTCCACCAAAAATCTATAGGAACTAACACGTAAATTTAGTAAAGTTGCAGGACATAAAATCAACATAAAGAAATTAGCTGCATTTCTATACATTAACAGCCTATCTGAAAATGAAATCAAGAAAACATTCCCATTTACAATAGCCTTAAACAACAACAACAACAAACCTTAATACTGGGTGGAGTGATTCACCTGTAATCTCAGCACTTTGGGAGGCCAAGGCAGGAGGATTGCTTGAGCCCAGGAGCCCAGCCTGGGCAACATAGTGAGACCTTGTCTCTACAAAAAAAATTTAAAATTTGGCCAGGCATGGTGGTGCACATTTGTAGACACAGCTTCTTGGGAAGCTGAGGTGGGAGGATTGCTTGAGCCCAGGAAATTGAGGCTGCAGTGAGCCGTGATTATACCACTTCATTCCAGCCTGGGCAACAGAGCAAGATCCTGTCTCAAAAATAAATAAAAATAAAAACACTTAGGAATAAGTTTAACTGACATGAAAGTTCTGTACAGTTAAAATTATAAAACACTGATGAAAGAAATTGAAGACACAAATAATGGAAAGATGCCCCATATTTATGGATTGGAAGAATTATTGTTGAAATGTTCATACTGTCTACATAAAGCAATCTACAGATTCAATGCAATCTCTATTAAAACTCCAGTGTTTTTTACAGAAATAGAAAAAATAATTCTAAAATTCATGTGGAACCCTAATGACCCTGAGTAACCAAAGCAATATTGAGAGGAAAAAAAAAAAAACTGGAAGCGTCATACTATTTGATATCAAAATACACTACAAAGCTATAGTAATCCAAATAACATGGTATTGGCACAAATACAGACATGTAGACTAGTGAAACAGAGATCCCAGAAGTAAATCCATGTATTTACAGTCAACTGATCTTTAACAATGGTGCCAAGAATACACAACAGGGAAAGAAGAGTCTCTTCAATAAATAGTGCTGGAAAAACTGCATATTCACATGCAGAAGAATGAAATTAGATCCTTATCTCACACCATATACAAAAATAAACTCAAAATGGATTAAAGACTTAAATGAAAGTAGATCTGGAAAAAAGGAAACTCTCTAAACAAAAGTCCTCTTCCCTACCCCTCTTCCAGCTGCTTTGCATCTGTTTGTGAAGCTCCACTTTTGTCCCCTTAAAGGTAAATGAGCACCTTCCTCCTTCCATTTCCACTGCACAGGTAACTCTCAAAGAACTTCACACTCATCAACTTCAGCATGGAGAACAAGGGACTAAAGAGCAACACTTCTCAGAGACAGCTTTTTAGAACATTTATTTTCTGATGATGATGGTCCTCCTCTGTTTTCCCAGAGTTGGATGCCTACCTAGAGAATCTCCAAAAAATGCAACACTGTGCTTTGATGTTTGCCTACCATAGTTACCCTTGTTAAATGATATTTATGGGTCTGGGCACTTCTAATCAAAAGTGCCTGTAATCCCAGCACTTTCTGATTAGAAGGTTAGAGCTTTCAACCCCATCCACCACTCCTATCACTGTGCAAGGGAAAGGGGCTGAAAATTGAAGCTGGCTGAGCACGGTGGCTCACGCCTGTAATCCCAGCACTTTGGGAGGCTGAGGTGTTTGGCTAACTTGAGGTCAGGAGTTCAAGACCAGCCTGGCCAACATGGTGAAACCCCGTCTCTACTAAAAATACAAAAATTAGCCAGACATGGTGACACGCACCTGTAGTCCCAGCTACTCAGGAGGCTGAGGCAGGGGGCACTTGAACCCAGGAGGCAGAGGTTGCAGTGAGCCAAGATTGTACCACTGCACTCCAGCCTGGGCAACAGAGCGAGAGTCCATTAAAAAAAAAAATAGTGAATGACTCAGTCTATTTGGGCTGTTATAACAAAATAGCATATACTGGGTAATTTATAAACAATAGAAAGTTGTTGCTCATAGTTCTGGAGGCTGGGAAGTTCAAGACCAGCCTGGCCAAAAAGGTGAAACCTCATCTCTACTAAAAATACAAAACTTAGCTGGGCATGCTGGTATACACCTCTAGTCCCAGCTACTTGGGAGGCTGAGGCAGGAGAATTGCTTGAACCCAGGAGGTGGAGATTGCAGTGAGCCGAGATCATGCCACTGCACTCTAGCCTGGGCGACAGAGTGAGACTCAGTCTTGAAAAAAAAAAAAAAAGGGAGGCCACTATTTTGGACTGATTCCTGCACTAGGCTCCATCAGCCTGGACCAAATCAGAACCTAAGTTCTAGTTTCCACATAATGAAACTGAATTTAGAAATGGGCCAATTGAAAAAAAAAAATCCAGGAGATTATCAGCAACCAATCCAAAGCCACCCAGTCAACATGAGCTGGCATAATATGAAAGGCCTCTCTGCTTTAACCCATACAAGGAAAGTTAACTGAAGCTATCTGATATTAACCAACCCACTTTTGGCACGACACCATTTCCTTCTTGCCTAAGCTACCTTACAAAAATCGACTGTTCTGCCAAGCCTGGAGGAATGCCTTTCCATTTTGTGAATGGGATGCTGACCAACTCACAATTGCTAAAAAAAAAAGCTAATGAGATCTTTAAATTCAATTTGTTGAAATTTTGTTCTCTGTCTTCCTCTACCCCATCACCTGTGCTCAGCACCACACCTCTGCTTCACTGTGCCCCTTTATTATTTTTCTAAAGCCAAACAAATCACATGGGCCCCACGGTTAGTGTTTACATGATGGAATGAACTGTGTGGCCCCTACCAGAACAAACAGAGAAACAGAAAGATACTCTTCCCCCCGAATTAATTCCTCCTCTGCTCAAAAATGGCTTAAATTTCTTGAATTTCTTCAAGCCAGCCAAATGACAATCACACTTATCTAAATGCAAAACCTTCTGAGACAGTGCTTTAATTCACAGCAAGATTCAAGTAAATCATAACATCATATCTCGAGGACAGATTTTCTTAATTGGGTACATACCGTTTTCATCAATTGTTTTCCTGGAGCTCTGGATATTTCTCTTCTCATAATAGGGCCAATCTGTGCAATTATAGTTCTGTAAAATACAGCTATGGAGCGCTCTGACTTAAGTGTCAGGAGAACAGCCAAGGAGCAAATTGAGAACTGCCTGGAAGGACCTCTGGCATTACTTCAAAGCCCTGCCAGATCACTTCCGGCATCACACCATCAATTTCCTACCCCAGCTTCACTGACTCCCTATATTAGCATTTCCTGTTAATGTTGTTCATACCCACATGTGAGGGTTGCATGGGATTTTAAGTTAGATTCAATAGAGCAGCAGTATAGAAATACCGTTATTACAATTCCACTGGTATCTTTTTACTTGTTTTAATGACTACTAAAAACTTAAAAATTATATTATGTGGCTCACACTATATTTCTATTAGGCAGTGCTGCCTTAGAAAATTCTAGTCATGTTCTAACAGAAAACCTATATGTACAATTAAAAACACTTAAACTGTGGGGGGTTGCTAACAACATACATCCTTTCCCCTATTCAATTTCTCTCGGTAAGCAGTTTAAATTACCTCTTCATTCGCTGAATATAAAAATTTCAATATCTGAGGATTAAGAAGAGCAAAAGAGGGTCAGAGAAGGCAGATGTTCCCTGCCAGCAGTGTCCTTGTCACATGCTGGGAAGTGAGTTGGCGTAATGGCACTTAAAATATGACATGTGAAAAGAAGAAAACAAGCTGCCTTTTAATCCTGGCATCCTCATCTCTCTCTTCTAATCTCTCCCTAGCCTCTGTCTTCTAGGAATGTGGGATACGTTGGGTTGGGAAGTAGAGTGACCTTTGAAAGAGATTGGGATGGGGTCCATGGCAGCTGGCTTCTCTGAATAAATAGGTAAAGACAGGTACAATTAAATAGAGAGTAAGCATTTGCTCAGACGCAGTGGTCCACTAGGAGCCAGTAATCTGTCTAAGTCGATAGAATCCAGAGAAAGTCAAGGTAGTGTGAAGACAATGATGGAAAACTTCATCCACAGAGAAGAAAGAGTAGAGTGAACAGATGACCACAGTCTTCTGATGGCTGAAGAACAAGCTATCCACTAAGACTTGTCCCTCGTGGCTAAATTGCAGTACCAAATTTATCTTTCCTGAAGCAATTAGTCTTACATTTTCTCTCTTGCTGTTCCCATATTGTTGTTCTGCCACTGAGAAGCAAATGATGGCCAGGTGTGGTGGCTCACACCTGTAATCCCAGAACTTTGGGAGGCTGAGGTGGGTGGATCAGGAGTTCAAGACTAGCCTGGCCAACATAGTGAAACCCCATCTCTACTAAAAATACAAAAATTAGCTGGGTGTGGTGGTGGGTGTCTGTAATCCCAGCTACTTGGGAGTCTGAGGCAGGAGAATCACTTGAACCCAGGGGGCGGAGGTTGCAGTGAGCTGAAATTGTGCCACCACACTCCAGCCTGGGTGACAAGAGGAAAACTCCATCTCAAAAAAGAAAAGAAAAGAAGTAGCAAATGATGTGTAAAGCAGAGACTGTAGAGACTCTTCTGTCCTCCCACAGATAATGTGCAGATAACATCATTCCACATCTAAAAATGTGTTATTCATTTATTTCTGCAGGGGCAATATTCTTAGTATTGTACCAGTGACAGCCTTTGGGAGTTACTATTACTAACTGTTTATAGAAGAAATTTTTCCTGATGAAATAAAGATTCTGAGTTAATGTCTCTTTTAATATCTTGGAACATTTTGGGGGAGGTTGACATTTTAAAATACCTTGCTTTGAATATAGGGTCTCTACAGTTGATATATCTAAGCACAATATCAATATGGAATCAGAAATTAGAATAAAAATGAGCTGGGCATGGTGGCTCATGCCTGTAATCCCAGCACTTTGGGAGGTCAAGGTGGAAGGATCACTTGAGCCCAGGAATTTGAGACCAGCCTGGCCAACATAGTGAGACCTCACTTTTTTAAAAAAAGGGCCAGATACGGTAGCTCATGCCTGTAATCCCAGCACTTTGGGCTGAGGTGGGTGGATCACAAGGTCAGGAGATCGAGACCATCCTGGCTAACATGGTGAAACCCTGTCTCTACTGAAAACACAAAAAGTTAGCTGGTGTGGTAGCGGGCGCCTGTAGTCCCAGCTACTCGGGAGGCTGAGGCAGGGGAATGGTGTAACCCCGGGAGGAAAAGCTTGAAAAGACCCGAATTTGCCCCCCTCCCCTAAAAAAAAAAAAAAAAAAA
>NW_016805433.1:3179163-3220768 GCF_001698545.2 Rhinopithecus bieti
AAAAGGAGAAGGAGAGGAAGAAGAAAGAAGAAAAAATTATTTCTTTTTCTTTTTTTTTTGAGACAGTGTCACTGCATCCTCAACCTGGGCTCTCAGCCTGGGTCCACAGGCATACACCACCATGCACAGTGAATTTTTAAATTATTTGTGGAGATACTATGTTGCTCAGGCTGGTCTTGAAATCCTGGGATCAAGTAGTCCTCCCAACTTGACCTCCCAAAGCGCTGGGATTACAGGTGTGAGCCACCACACAGATGCTAACTTGCTAAAGATATTATTGAAAATTTATCCTATTCAGATTTTATTAATACTATAAATTATTAAAGATTTTATTGTATTATTATCTTGGTATCTGATTTATTCTCTCTTCCCATGGTTTCTTTGTAACTTAGGCTAAGATAGTTATGTGTGTGTGTGCGCGCACATGTTTCTGACACCAAATACGTCATTTCAACACAACAAATTCTCCAATTCTCCAGCACCAACTGGGTGCCCAACAGTTCAATCCGGTTCTGACACTAACTGCCCAGAGTTAACACAGACCTCATAGGCTGAGGGCTCAGGACCACAGGCCTACTCCCGTTTTAGATGTCAGCCACAAATGAAGTCCCAGGGCTACCCACACTTCAGGCCAATTGACTACTTGTTTGGAGATTCCCATGACACTCCCCCCTACCAATTGGGGTTTGATAATTCACTAGAGTGACTCAGAGAACTCAGGAAAATGCTTTACTTATAAAGGATGCAATTCAGGAAAAGCCAAATGAGAAAGATGATGCATAGGGCACAGTATAGAGGCTTGGGATGCTGACAGTCCATGTCTTTTCTGGGCAGGCTTACCACCTTCCCGGTATATCCATGTCCACCACACATCATGTAGGCATAGTTGATTAAATCATTGACTGTTGACAATTGCACTCAATTTCCAACCCCTTTCCCGTGCATAGAGGTGTGAGGGGGGATGGGGCTGAAAGTTCTAACCTTCTAATCAAAAGTTAATTTTCTGGCAACCAGAAAATTAAAACCAGTTAATTTTCTGAAGCTAACTAGGTTGCCTCTGCAGTCATGTAAGTAGCATACAAGCAACAGTAAATGCCAAGGGTCTTAGGAAGGAATAAAGACCACATATTTATTTTTTATTATACTACAACAATGATCATGGTAAATAAAATAGTATTAATCATTAACATTTGTTGGATGTCAGGCAGTGTTCTAAGAACCACATAGGCATTTGCTCATTCCTGTGTGGTGGAGGCTGATGAGGTGAGGGTGGAGAGAATGTAGAACTCTCAGATTCTGATACAGTAGGCAGAGGATGGGGCTCGGGAGTCAGCATTTTTAATATGCATTCCACACGACTCTAATTCAAGTGGCCTACAGATTACTCCTTGAAAGGATGAAATAACCCTTGAGAGGAGTTGTGACGCTGTTCTACCTTGTTTAGTCCAACACTGCAATAACACCCAAAGGGATGTCTTTATTCAGATTCAGAAATGCCTCATTTATCTTCTCTGAAGGTGATGTATCTAATGCCAGTGAAATATTTTATTCTAATGCTAATTTGGTATCATAGAACTCAAGAGACACTCAGTCCCATTTAGTTTCTGAAAACTAATGGAGAGTAAAGTACATGAAAATCTCTAGTGCCCCTGGAGACTTGAGTTACACCCCAGCCATAGACTGAATAAAAACAGAGTGTCTTGAGTTTGTCATCATTGACATTTGGAGCTGGATAGTTCCTGGCTGTGGGGAGCTGTCCTCACATTGTAGGATATTTAGCAGCATTCCTGACCTCTGTTTACTGAATACCAGCAGCACGCTCCTCCACCTCCCAGTGCTGATGACCAAAAATGTCTCCAGATATTGTCAAATGTTCTCTGGGGTACAAAATCGGCTCTAGATGAGAACACTGTTCTTAGGTGGAGCATGCTGTGATGACCCTCACATGCTTGGCTCTCTCTTTTTGTTAAAGGGGTTTCTATTGTGGGGACATCCACGAAGCAGCGGCGTTCAGTGGGGAGCCAAAGATAGCACCGAGCTCAAGGGAAATAAGAACACATGCCTGGATCCAGCTCAGGCCAACCAGATGCCTTCTAGACCTTAAGTGAGGGTCTCAGTAGGCTGAGGTGGGGACGAGCATCTTGCTGGTGGCACTTCCCCCCAGAATTTAAAGTAATTCTGAAATGTAGACGAAATGATTTTCACACATCTTCACCACAACTCAAAGTCCCCAAATGAGTCTGCTGAAAAACACCAACCTATCAACAGGAACATGTCCAGGAGCAGTTACTGGGCATTGTGAATGTGCTGCTGCCTCAATGCATGCCTGTAATTACTATTACCGTCAGAAGCAGGACCTGGGGTGTCAGGGCCTTTTCAGGGGTTTTAGCAGTGACAGGAACATCAGCTTAGGAGATATGGCCAACATTATTAACAGACACTTTGCCCCAGCTTGTTGAGAATGGTCCAAACAGTTTTATTTTCACAGAATAAATCCAGGTGGCCCATCCACTAGGAGAAAGGTAAAAATACAATCATAGATTTCTCTGTAGATTCAGGAACTTTATATGTAGCGAGGGGGAAGAAAACAGAATTGAAATCCTCTTCCCGCCTTTGCTGCCAAGAAAATGAAATACGTCCTCTTAGAATCTGTTTGGATGGTTCCATTGGAACAGGGTGATGCACCTGTAGAAACTCCTTTTAATTTTTCAATGTGGAAAGAAATGGGGACCCCTGAAATTGTAATTGTAAGGAACTGTACAGGGACTCTTTCCCCCATGGACACTGGACACACGTACTTGGAGTATGTGTTCTGTGATGTGTCCAAGAGTGAGCACTACCAGAAGGACTCCTTTCCCTAAAGCTGCTCCTCCAGTCTCTCAACTCTGTCTGAAATTAGAGAAGCATTCAGATGAAGGAAGTTACAGCTTACATCCTGTCAACAGCCCTTTAAAAAATTCAAATGTCCCTGTGAAGAGTAACAGTGAAGATGACATCAACCATTCACACATTAGTGTGAATTAGTTTATTATCTGGCACAAGAATGGGGAATTAGCTTGGAACTTTTGAGGGCATGGGAAGGAAGGAATGTTTGGGAGATGCTATGTTAAGACCAATCATCTACAAAGAAGAGTCTGAAGCAAAAATTGTTCACAATTTTTTAAAATTTAATGCTTTATTATTATTGCCATTTTAAACTATAAAGGTAATACATGTTAAATTGAACAATATAGAACAGGGGTTCCAAACCCCTGGGCTATGGACTGGTACCAGTGCATGGCCTGTTAGGAACCAGCCACACAGCAGGAAGTGAACAGCAGGAGGTGAGCAGTAGAGAGCAAGCATTACCTTCTGAGCTCCACCTCCTGTCAGTGGCATTTAATTCTCATAGGAGCACAAACCATGTTGTGAACTGTGCATGTGAGGGATCTAGGTGGTGCTCCTTATGAGAATCTTTTTTTTTTTTTTTGAGACGGAGTCTCGCTCTTGTCTCCCAGGCTGGACACAATGGCATGATCTCGGCTCACTGCAACCTCTGCCTCCTGGGTTCAGGTGATTCTCCTGCCTCAGCCTCCTGAGTAGCTGGGATTACAGGCGCACACCACCACACCGGGCTAATTTTCGTACTTTTCCTTATGAAAATCTAACCAATGCCTGATGATCTGAGGTGGAACAGTTTCATCCCCAAACCACCCACTCCCCATGGAAAAACTGTCTTCCACAAAACTGGTCCCCAGTGCCAAAAAGTTTGGGGACTGCTGATAGAGAAGTACACCAAGTAACACAGTATGGTCTCCTCCTCCCACGTCCAGATCCACTGCCATGTAAATTTGTTAGTATTCACTTTACTGGCTGCCCACTGGGAATGTTTTTCCATGTTTATATGAACCCACATGCAAATATAGTATATAATATAGGTTTTATTTTTTAGATTTCTAACAAAAAATATATATACTTAGCAATTTGTTATGGACATCTTTCCAAGTTAATGCCTTTCCCTCATTTTTTATAATAGCTATATATATGTTCTGATATAGATATATCATTATTTATTCAATAATGTTTCTGTTTGCAGACTTTTTTTCAGTTCTTTGCTATTAAAGACAATGCTTCATGCTATAAGAATCAGTCAGTAAACTGTGATATCATATAATGGAATACCAACATTAAACTGACAGGCTAGATGTATATGTAACATGTTTCAATATTAAAATCTTGAGTGAAAATATACATAATAAAATTATATACTATATGAAAAGTAAGCATATAAAATAATGTTACATATTGATTATGGAAATGGACAGATGTAATAATATTTTTTTTTTTTTTTTTGGGCTGGGGTCTCCCTCTGTCACCCAGGCAGGGGGGGGGGGGCCAAATCCCGGCTCACTGCAACCTCCGCCTCCTGGGTTCAAGCGATTCTCCTGCCTCAGCCTCCCAAGTAGTTGGGATTACAGGTGTGCACCACCACACTTGGCTAATGTTTTGTATTTTTAATACAGATGGAGTTTCACCATGTTGGCCAGGCTGGTCTCAAACTCCTGACCTCAGGTGATCCGCCTGCCTCAGCCTCCTAAAGTGCTGGGATTACAGACATGAGCCACCACGCCAGGCCTAAAAATTTTAACAGAATAAAAAAATAATGCTTCAGAAAATATCCTAGTACATATATCTTCATGTGCTCGTGCTTTTAGTTGTGTGAGAGAGATGTATAGGATACGCTGCCTAGGACAAACACCAACAAATCTCCATTCCTTTTCCACATGACATGTTTTGGGCAAATTCACTATTCTGTTTGCCAGCTTTGAAACAAGTTTCAGTTTGATTAGTAACTTAAATTTTCCTATTTGGAAAAGGAAGAGATATAAGAAAAATAATAATAGTTAAAATGCCTCTTCAAGTGTAGCACTTGAACACAAATTTCTGGAGGAGTTTGGATAGAATGTAGATGTGGTTAACCAGACTGCTTGCTTACCCTGTTCTAGATCCAAACGTAGAATCTAGTTTATTTAGAGATGACTAAAATTTGTGTTCACTTTGTGGGCATCAATCTTATGCATAGTTTAACCCTGAGTCTTGAAATTATATATATTTCTAAAAAGACCTGAGATGCGTTTTTTTTTAATGTTTCAAATGCAAAGGTTGGGCAGTTTATCCACCCTGAAAAGATGCAGAATAAAATACTTAGGGCTAGGCAAGTCTGTGACCTTGACTTTTAAATTCAAAAGCTTACTCATTTTGTGGTATAGGTATGCAGGATGGAAAGGTGGAGTGCAGGAGACAGAGTGCGCACACGGACACACACTCTACCCCTACCTGCATGCCCGACTCTGCTTCTTTGAAGGCGTCATTCTATCAGTGCACGAATGTACTTCAACAGCCCAGCAGTCCAGGACCCGCAGCCTTGCAGGCGCCACTTTGGGAAACAGCCTTGGGTGTAGCCTGTGGCTGTGGCGTCTGACCTGGTCTGGGTTCTCCCTCTGCAACACCAGGAAGCTCATCTGCCTAGTGCCGCTCCTCAGATTGGCTGTGTTCTGGCCCTCTTTTGCGTCCTTTGCCAGAAATCTTTGGCAAGGGCAATTGGGGCAGAGTAAAACAAGAGGCTTCCTCCTCTCCTTCTGTAAAGTGGAGCGGAGGCACTCTCTATAGAGTTACATAAATACAAAACAAACAAAAAAACCCCACAAAGCTGGACACGGTGGCTCACGCCTGTAATCCCAGCACTTTGGTAGGCCAAAGTGGGTGGATCACCTGATGTCAGGCAAAACCCTGTCTCTACTAAAAATACAAAACTTAGCCAGGGGTGGTGGGGCATGCCTGTAATCCCAGCTACTCAGGAGGCTAAGGCAGGAGAATCGCTTGAACTCGGGAGGCAGAGGATGCAGTGAGCCGAGATCACGCCACTGCACTCCAACCTGGGCGACAGAGCAAGACTCCGTTTCAAAAACAAAATAAAACAAACAAACGTAAACACCCCCACAAAAACCCTCTTATCCCCTCCACTTCTCAGAATTCCCCCTTTTAAAGTAAATTATCTTACCTTAAACATCCTTAGTTGCCCAGGTCACAAACTGAGGTCACCCTCCATGCCCCAGCTAATAGGAAACAAGGTCGCATGGGGTGGGGGGGAGCAACGTGGACCCCACTCAGTGGCGTATTGACCTCTGGCCCCAAGTTCTGCCTCTGCCTCCGGTGCCTCTCCACCCTCGAAACTGTCTTCCATGTTATTTATAAACTACCAAAACTAAAAAAGGATCGGGGCCCTTTCTCTTTGTCTTTTTTCTCACTATGTTTGCTGCTATCTCAGGATGTATCCCATTCCTAAGATTTTCAAATGAAAGTATTAGAGAAGGTGTATTCCAACTGATACCAAGACTTTTTAGGTCTTAATTCCCTAATACAAAACCAAATTTATTATGTATCTTCACTGAGCCATGGGCAGTGTGATTCTGTTCCCAAAGTACATACCAGCCTTTAGGTTCTAGACTGTATTCAAACTGCACACCTGGACTCCCCTGCTTCCCCACAATAAATGTAACTAAATAAATTCTAAAAATCAAGTAGCATGTCCCATCCTAGTGTGGGAGTCCTGTCCCGTGCATGTATTTTGCCCAGCATTGTAGGAGAATGCACCCTGATCAATCTCAGTCTACTGGATTGTAAATGTCTAGGATTCAGGGACTGTGTTTTATTCATCTTTTTTTATTTGTAGCTCCCAGTACAATGTCTTGCACACAATAGGCACTCAACAAATGTTCATTGAAAAGTTGCGAAATGGAAAAAAAAAAAAAAAAAAGGAAGCAGGGAAGGCAATAACATTCATGGAGCACCTATGGCATGCCAGGCACTGAGCTAGGTCCTTTACAAGCTTCAGTACAGTTTTTCTTATTTGTTAGCGCTCTCTATGGTGTATGGCTCCAGGGAGGGTACTAGAACCAGGGGAAGCTAGAGGAAGACACATTTCAGTTCAATATGAAGAACTCTCTAATGTTCACAGCTTACTAAAGATGGAGGTGGCTGCCTCAGGAAGGGTGAAGTGCCTGTGATTAAGCATAGATTGGAGATGTTATATGGGGACCCAGGCATCAAGATGGGGTACTTGGAGATGTTATATGCGAACCCACACATCAAGATGGGGTACTGTCAACCAAATCAGGCCCTACACTCAGATGCCTACAGAGGCAAGGCAAAAAAATATGAATGAGAGAAGAGGCCAAGTGTAAGAAGCCCTTCATTTCCCCCTTAGCTCTAGGAAAATGGTGACAGTATCATGACAAATAGTGGCTAGAATTCAGCCTCTGCATTGGAGACACAAGAGGAAGGAGGGGGGGTCTGTGCATATTTCTTCTAAAGAGCACCACTGTTACTCAGCACCAATAGACAGTTTTCATGCAGGTATGTGAATCCTGTGTTGAAAAACCTTGTGATTTTTCAAGAGAAGCCAGAAATCTTTATATTTATGTAAAACCTTCTGATTTTTTTTTGTATGTATGTAAGTTTATTTATTTATTTTTCTTTTTCTTTTAAATTATACTTTAAGTTCTAGGGTACATGTGCGCAACGTGCAGGTTTGTTACATACGTATACATGTGCCATGTTGGTGTGCTGCACCCATTAACTCATCATTTACATTAGGTATTTCTCCTAATGCTATCCCTCCTCCATCCCCCTAAAACCTTCTGATTCTTAAATGTGCTATCATATTCCATTTGAAAAAAAAATCCAAACTACAGGGCACACAATGTGTCTACATACTACATGGCTCATGGTCAGTTTGTGACCCCTGAAACTAATCATGTTTAAGGTGACTCTAAGTTGTGAGACTCTTGGAGTATTTACCTTTTAGCATGGCTATAATCCAGTGTTTGGTTGTAAATGTTAAATCCCTATATTGAATGACAGTGCCCTGGGTTCACAAGCTCTCCAGCTTGAAGTTTTAAACAAAGGAATGCATTTGTGCTAGCTCTATTTCATTTCACTACTTTTTGTCACTGTGATCTTTGCATCAGAGGTTTATGTGATTATTTTATGTAATTTCATCAACCAGAGTTGATTGATGACACAGGCACATAGAAAGTCAGGTGATCTTATTATGCCTTTCAGTGCAGAACTCAGCTCCCGTGGGCTCAGACCAACCACAATGAATTAGAACCCTGTCCAAAAGGGTACATGCATGGGTGGTGTTATCTTGACAATCCCAGTTTTAAATTCTCTCTCCAGATGTTCTCTCAGCGAAACGACAGAAGTCCCATTTTCAGTGAAGTTCCTTTAACTACAATAGAAGAAGCTTTTATTCTTCTATAAGGTGACGTTTTCTCCTTCCTGATTTGGGTAGATGGAGATTATTTTCTAATATCTGGAGTTTAGGAAAAGTGGTACAGAAACCACAAATGTCTTCTCTAGGGAGGAGATAGTGCTGATGGCCAACTAGAAGGTTATGGTTGTTGATTTCTACGGAGTGATGAGAAGTGGCTTTGATCGGCTCTGGGCAGGTCCACTCCATTCCTTTCTTTTCTTTTTTGGGTTAGATTTTGGGGGACTTTGTTTTGTTTTTGCCTCATCCTATCTGTCATACCTACAATTTTGGTGTGATCCTAAAGAGATGGTGCAAAGAAGGCTACTTGGCCAAGTTTTAGTGTTGTAAGACTTAGAGACACTTTCTCTAGGATAAAGAAGACCCTGTAGTTCCATGTGGTCCATCCTCTTCACCAGGAAACAATTAGGGTTAAGGATAAACTTATGGTAATGAACAGAGTGAATTTTCTTGAAGCAAGTCTATTATGTATCTCTTTCCTAATGTAGCTGGGGTTGGGAGAATGGCATCTCCCTACTCTTCTACATTCTTTGGGCTACAAATTAAATTGACATAAGACAGATTAATAGGAGAAAAACAATTTCAATTATATTATGTATGCATGAGAATCACACAGGAACATGAGACTCGAAGGAATAGATAATTGAAGCTTATATAATAAAACAGTCTGACCTTCAGAAAGGAACAGGAGCTTGGGATTTCTAGGGGGTGGTGGAAATAGGTTACGGGAGAGTGAGGGTAAGAAATGCATGGCAAATAAAGCTTGCCTTGTTATGCAGAAAAAAATCTCAGTAATAAAGGTTGTCTCCGGAGTAACCTGATATAGGTTACATCAGGGATGTCTAATCTTTTGGCTTCCCTGGGCCACATTAGAAGAAAAAGAATTGCCTTGGGCCACACATAAAATACACTAACACTAAAAATAGCTAATGAGCTAAAAAAAATTGCAAAAACCTCTCATAATGTTTTAAGAAAGTTTATGAATTTGTGTTGAGTTGAATTCAAAGCCATCCTGGGCTGCATGCAGCCCATGGGCTGTGGGTTGGACAAGCTTGGGTTAAATAATCTCTTCCTGATAGAGATACCTTCACTCATAGAAATTTCCTTGATAGTTGTAAATTTCTTTTACAGAAAGGCAGTTTTTCAGAGCTACTCTGCTGTCTGCAGTTTCTCAAAATAAACAGTTAATAATCAATATGCCAAAGAGGACATTCTAGGGTGGTGCGTCCTGAGCCAAACAGTGACATAAAGTAAGCAGCGCTGAGTCACAATTCTCCAAAGTTCTCTTGGTTTCTGCAGGTTTTGCAAGTTAGGCACTGACTGCCCTTTGCTCCAGACTGTCTTCTCAAATATGATTATATAGTGAACAGTTGGAAGATAGTTTCTGCCTTTGAAGAAACATCACTTTTTTCTTTTTTTTTTTTTTTGAGATAGAGTCTCACTCTTGTTGCCCAGGCCGGAGTGCAGTGGTGCAATCTCAGCTCACTGCAACCTCTGCCTCCCGGGTTCAAGTGATTCTCCTTCCTCAGCCTCCCGAATACCTGGGATTACAGGCGCCAGCCACCATGCCTGGCTAATTTTGTATTTTTAGTAGCGATGGGGTTTTACCATGTTGGTCAGGCTGGGCTCGAACTCCTGACCTCAGGTGATCCATCCACCTTGGCCTCCTAATGTGCTGGGATTACAGGCATGAGCCACTGCACCTGGCCTAAACATCACATTTTTTTTTTTTTTTTTTTTTTTTTTTTTTTTTTACAGCCAGAGATAGCGTCTTTCTTCAAAACAAAGAACGTGCTCACTGGCTATTATAAAATATTCAAATTACCAAAATGCAGGGTTCCTCTCCTGTAATGAAACCCACTTTGTGTGCATGTGTCATCTGGCCTTCTTCAGGCTGTTCCATGGGAATTAGGGCTCAGAAAAGTGATGAAAAATGCTGGATTCTCTGGCTACTGCTCTTTGTGTCTGATCCAGGAGACTTTTATTCTGCTAGTACCCACAAAACTGTGGTAAGCTAACTTGTTAGCTTGTAAATAGAGTAAAATTTCACACGTTTAATTCTTGACTAGCAGAGAATTAAGCATTCAAAAATCGTAGGTCAACAGGCAAAGAAGTTACCTAACTGTCTGGGGTGATGGATCCTAACTATACAGGAGAAATTGGGTTGTTGCCATGCAGTGAGGCAGAGACAACTATGTCTGGAAGCCAGAGGAGTCTCTAGGGGCACCCCTTAGAACTTATCCAATAGTAAAAGCTGGTTAAAAACACAGCTGCAATCAAATAAAGAAAGGACAATTGAGGATTCAGGTATTTGAGAGTAAATGTGGGCCATTTCATGAGATAAAAATATCGACTATGAATTTGGAGAAGACACAGGAATGAAGATTTTCACAGCTCTGTACATTTTCTTCCTGACCAATTTCTTTGTTTATCCCTCCTTTTTCTTCTTACTGGCTAACTTTATAATACAGTCTTCATATTATACTATACAGGCAGGCAAGATTATTACCAAAGTAGAAGAATTAACATCCTTCAGAAATACTGTGGTCCTCTGACCATGACTCCTGTAACTTTGTGCCTTCTTTTTTGTGGGGGAGACGAGTGTTGGAGTGTCTTCATTTGTACCAAGGGTACTTGCATCTTGTCAAGCAGAAGCATAAAGATGTTAGTGGCGAGATCTGGAAGTTCAAACATATACAGAGGAATGTGGGTTTTCATGTGTGAACACGTATAGGGATGGACGGTACTGGTAATTTACCTATAATAACTCAACTCCAAATCCACCCTTCTTCACCAGCTGGCTTCTTGTTGGGCTCTGCCAAGAGAAGATGTTTTAAAAGGGGCAGAAAGAGGAGTGCTATGATTTGAATGCGCCCCTCCAAATACAGGTGTTGAAACTTAATGGCCAACATGATAGAATTAAGAGATGGGTCCCTTAAGAGGAGATTAATTAGGTCATGAGGGCTACCCTGCTTTATGAATGGGCTAAGGACCTTATAAAAGAGGCTTCATGCTTTGCTCTTCCACTTTCTGCCATGTAGGGACACAGTGCTCCTCTCTCCAGAGGATGCAGCAAGAAAGTGCCGTTCTGGAAGCATAGACTGGGCTCTCAGTGGACACTGAACCTGCTGGTTCCTTGAACTTGGATGTCCCAGCCTCCAGAACTGTGAGAAAAAAAAGTTCTGTGCTTTATCAATTACCCAGTCTTGGATATTTTGTTATCATAGCGCAGATGAACTAAAACAAGGAAAAGGGAATTCCTTCTTCCCATTAGGTTTGCTCTATTCATCAGTGTCACTCCAGAAACAGCCCTTCATCCCAGCAGGGACAGCTGGTTACAGACTCTAGCTTTTTTCTGGCATGCCCAGAATCAACTACCTTTCACCCCTTCTGAGGCATCAGCACCAGCTAGGCAGCACCCGCTTTCCGAGACCCAAGGCCATGATCTCTTTTCCAAACATGTAGATTATGAGAGCCCCAACTTTTCTCTTGCTTCCCCAATCATAGCAGTGGCAGCTGTTTCCTGCCATTATTATCTCCTTCACTTCATTGATCTCCTACTGTTTTTTCATCTCTCCAACACTTGTGTAACCAATTTCTTGTATTAAATTTTCTCTATAGAAGTATCAAATGTAATTTCTATATCCCTCAATAAACCCTGACTGTAAGACATAGTCTTCATATTTCTGTTAGAGAATTTTGTGGTAGATGACTATCAGTAGTACTTATAACTGCTAATTTGAATTTTATAACTTCATTTTAAGCAAGAAGTTTGATGGAGGAAAGAAGTTAAAATTATGAGCAAATGTGCATTCTAAGATAATTTATACATTTCAATTGACATCCAACTTCCTTTGTGTCCTTGTGTTTCAAGTATTTCTTAGGAATAGCATTTAGGTCAGTTTTTTTTTTGTTGTTGTTGTTGTTTTTTTTTTTTTTTTTTTTTTTTTTTTTGAGATGGAGTCTTGCTGTGTCGCCCAGGCTGGAGTGCAGTGGCATGATCTCTGCTCACTGCAACCTCCGCCTCCCAGGTCCAAACAATTCTTCTGCCTCAGCTTCCCGAGTAGCTGGGACTACAGGCGTGTGCCACTATGCCTGGCTAATTTTTTGTATTTTTATTTATTTATTTATTTTTAGTAGAGATAGGATTTTATGCTATTAGCCAGGATGGTCTCAATCTCATGACCTCATGATCCACCCACCTCGGCCTCCCAAAGTGCTGGGATTACAGGCGTGAACCACCGTGCCTGGCCAGGTCATTTTCATTTCTTAAATTCAATCACTCAGTTCTGACTTTAATTGGCAAATTCAGTCTATTCATAGTTAATGTAAAAAATATGCTTGATTTTAATTCTTCTGCTTTATTCTAATTTTTTAAAATTTAACTTATCTGTTTCCTTTTCCTTTTCCCTATTTTCCTGGTTTGGTCATCCTAATCTTCAGCCTGATTTCTCTGAATAGTCAAAAGTTGACTATGTGATTTTCAAAAGAATATTTTTTTTCTTTGATATAAAGACCAGAGTTTAAAATGCTATTTTTCTAATGGTCATGATCTCATTCATACAGTTCTGTCAAAGATTCCTTTAGGGAAACTAGGTTGGCAGAATACATTCAGAAGATCTCATCACAAGTACTTTAGACTCCATAATGGTAGACTGCTTTGGCTGTCCATTGAGTAACACCCCAACCCTACTCCCACACACTTTCTCTGAAATATTAAGAAAAATGAACTTAAAAAGGAAACATCTAAATAAAAAAAGTTATGCTATGAAGAGCTTATTAACTGAATTGTGAAGTTGGTTGCACACCTTCATGCTCTGGGATGCTTCAGGATGCTTTTCCTCTGTTCAGAATGCACTGCTTGCATTGGCTGACTCCTCTTCATCTTCTGAGATGCAGTCCAAAGGTCTTTTCTATCAGTCCTTCCCTGACTATCCTCTCCAAACTTGCTTCCTTCTCTGCACCTTCTCCACGCTTTACGCTTGCCTCCATTATAGCCCCTATATTACAGAGGTCCCCAACACCCAGGCTGCAGCTTGGCACAGGTCCGTGGCCTGTTGGGAACTGGGCTGTGCAGCAGGAGGTGACGGGCACACAAGTGAGCATTGCCGCCTGAGCTCTGCCTCCTGTCAGATAATCAGTGGGATTAGATTCTCATAGGAGTAGGAACCCTATTGTGAACTGTGCATGTAAGGGATCTAGGTTGCATTCTTTTTTTTTTTTTTTTTTTTTTTTTTTTTTTTGAGACGGAGTCTTGCTCTGTCACCCAGGCTGGAGTGCAGTGGCAAGATTTCAGCTCACTGCAGCCTTTGCCTCCCAGGTTCCAGCGATTCTCCTGCCTCAGCCTCCTGGGTAGCTGGGATTACAGGTATAGGCCACCACGCCCAGCTAATTTTTGTATTTTTTGTAGAGACAGAGTTTCACTGTGTTGTCCAGGTTGGTCTCAAACTCCTGATTTCAGGTGATTCACCTGCCTTGGCCTCCCAAAGTGCTGGGATTACAGGCATGAGCCGCCGCAACCAGTCGGTTGCGCTCTCTTTATGAGAATCCAGTGCCTGATGATCTAAGGTGGAACAGTTTCATCCCAAAGCCACCCTCCCCACAAATTCTTTCATGGAGAAATTGTCTTCCAGGAAACCAGTTCCTGGTGCCAACAAGGTTGGGAGCTGCTGCCCTATAAAGGGTTTTGCAATTGTTGTCTTCTGTTCTAAGCTATGAGCTGTTTGAGGGCAAAAACTTTGGTTTATTCATCTTTGTGTCTCCAGAACTTAACACTGATGCTTAATAAATGCTTGTTGAGTGAATGATTGATCTTTTCACAAATAGTAATGGTGTTTATTTACAGCAATACATTTCTGGCATCTCTTTTATTTTTGCCTTTTCCTAAAGCAACAGAAAAAAAATAGTTAATGTTACCTCTAAGGAATATAAACAGTATATTTACTAGTCCTATTCATGTATTTTACTAATATTTTGAGAATTTGGATTAGGCCTTCTGCAGCCATGTGGCTCTCTGTGCCTCAAAGATTCTTTGGCAGATCTCTGTATGAGCATCAGTGACTGACTAACCATCTAAAGTCAATTTTTCAAACTCCTTGCTCATGGAAGCAAATACTTGGCAACTATCCTGACTGGTAGACTCACTAGCTAAAATCATTTCTAATGAGATTTCCTTAGGGAGAATCCAACTTTTGGTGATTTGGACTTTTTTTCAGAGATACTTTTATGAACCCCTATCCTATAGTCTAAAATCATCTTTTAATATCCCCTTTCCCAGCCTAAGGCCTTTAGCATGACAGCAACTTAATGTTCCCCAATTCTGACTGATATTCAACTTGACATTTAGATATTGACATTCAGTCAGTACCTAAAATCAAGGCAAGAAAAGAGAAGTCCAAAGGCCTGAAGTATAAATTTATCAAGGCTTAAGGTTTTCTGGGAATTTTAATGAATAAGCACACAGTCACTCTGCTGTAGCCATAAAAATAACACTGTGAGTTTAAACTAAAATAAGCAACTTGGATCTCTTTTGTAGGAATTTCATTATTTTTTAAAATGCAGAAAAACTATTGGGAAATAATTTCTACAAGTTTAGGGACCCTTGAGTAGTGAATGTCTCAATCTATTTGGGCTTTTAAAAACTAAAATAGCTTATACTAGGTAATTTATAAACAATAGAAATTTAGTACTCACAGTTCTGTAGGCTGGGAAGTTCAAGACCAAGGTGCCAAAAGATTGAGTGTCTCATGAGGACTCCTTCCTCACAGATGGTGCTCCCTATGTGTCCTCACATAGTAGAAGATAGGGAACAAGCTCCCTCATGCCTCTTTTTGTTTTGTTTAAAATACATGTATATATAGCACTATATATATATAGTGCTAGGATTACAGGTGTGAACCACCACGCCCAGCCTTGTGCCCCTTTTAGAAGGGCAGTAAACCCATTTATGGGGGCAGAGCCCTCATGACCTAATCACCTCCCAAAGACTCCACCCTTAATATTATCCCATTGAGGATAAAGTTTCAACATACGAATTTGGGGGAGGAGGCGTGGATCAGGGGGATATTCAAACATTCAGACCATAGTAGTGAGAATAGTTTATTTTCATTTTTTATCTGTTACAGAGGGAGATAATAGCCAGAAGATATTTTCCTGACTGGTCAAGTGGATCTCTTATGTTCTCCTGTCTGTGTCAGAGGCATCCCACCATAGCTTAGTCATGTCATTCCCTTAACTGGGAGTGCTCTCTCTGTTCCTCTTTGTCTAGATATTTAAGTCTTATGTTATTTTTCCTTCAAGACTGAGCTGAAGCCTTCCATCCTGGACCAAGAAAATTCATTTCTATTCAGAACTATTATAATTTTAAATTTTATTTGTTCATATTGGACTTTTGTTAACAAAAGCCCCAGATCTTTTCATGTGAATTACTCTCAAGCCACAAGACTCCTCTTCTGTACTTTCACATTTTTTATTCTTTAATTTCAGTTATCTCTGACTTCAGATCTTTAGAATATTATATCCACCTCTCCACTTGATCAGCAGAAGAACATGACCCTGACCACAGGCTGGGCTGCTGGGGTGCGCATCCTGCTTGGTAATCTGATGCTGTGAGGCCACCTTCATGCCTTGGTCTTTCTCCTTGAACAAGCAACTGAAGCTGGAGCCAGTTGGATTATCACCACTGCATCCAGCCTTCACATCTATCCTGAAGGAGAGAATTCTACTGCTGGCTGTTGAATGAATCATTGGAGGTAGCTTAGGGAAAGTAGGTATGCACTGTTCTTTCTTGCCCTGCTTCCTCATGTAATATAGAGGCCATCTGGAACAATTATATTTCTTAGGTAAGCTAAAGTTAGCATATGTTGGGGTGATCAGACCCAACACAAGGCCATAGGGGCTACGAAGGCTGGCAGAGTCAAAGGAATGAGAAAAGACAGGTTAAGAGTACATAAGGTGGGTCCAGGGGGCCAACATTGGTATGGAGGCTGTGAAGGCCCCGAGCTCTGGAAGCCCACACTATTTATTGGTCATCAAAGAAGCAAGTGGTGAGGACATAAGGATGTGGGGGTAGAAAGGTAGTAGTGCATCAAGTGTAGCTATGACGGTTTAGCATTTTCTTTGATGCATATAAAATATGCTCTGCTGCTTGAGATAATGGAGAACATGTTTACGAGCCTGGGATAGCAACCGACAAGTCTGTGCACATTCCAGAGGCCACGAGGGGCTTCGTGCCGTGAGCCCTGGATTCCATCCAAGCCACGAGGGGTTTTATGCTCTGGGCTTAGATTTGTGGTGTGGCAGGGCAGCCTTCCACCCTTTGGCACAGAGCTTGGTGTTTCAAAGGCCACGAGGGGTTTTAGACCCTGGACCCTAGACATCTTCCAACACTTTTATGTTATGACAGACAACTGGGTCCTGCCTTAGCTCTTCTACCAACAAGCACATATACATGAAGGCCAGCAATCAGGACTGGAGGTATGCACTAGGCAGGCAGACACATGAGCAGGGCTCTTACCATAGCTTGGATATCAGATCCCTGTGTTATTCTGGTGCTAAGAACAATCCTGTCCTATCAGGGTGTCCCTCAGTAACCTTACCTTCTAGGTCTTCATATAAGCAACAAAGTGAATTATATCCCATATAAAAACAAGAATAGAGACTATGGAACATCCCTAGAGCCTTCCTTTATATTAGTACTAGAAAAAAATATTTTTTTTTGAGACAGGGTCTCACTCTGTTGCTCAGGTTGGAGTGCAGTGGCACCATCATGGATCACTGCAGCCTCTGACTAAGAGGCTCAGGTGATCCTCCCATCTCAGCCTCCCAAGTAGCTGGGAATACAAGTGCATGCCACAACTAACACCTGGCTAATTTTTTTTGTATTTTTAGTAGAGACAGAGTTTTGCCATGTGTGGCCAGGCTGGTCTCAAACTCCTGGGCTCAAGCAAGTTCCCTAACTTGGCCTCCCAAAGTGCTGGGATTACAGATGTGAGCCACTGAGCCCAGCCTACATCAGTATTAATTATATACTTTGGATATTGCCATAGTGTGAAAGTTTGTATCTCCTTCCCTACCTGCCCCAACCACCCCCACCCTCCCTGCAGATTCATATGTTGAAAGCTGACCCCCAGTGTAATGGTTTTAGGAACTGGGGCCTCTTGGGAGATGATTAAGTCAAGAGAGCAGGGTCTTCATGAATGAGATTAGTGCCCTGACAAAAGACACCCCGGGGAGCTCCTTTGCTCTTCCACCATTTGAAGATACACCAAGAAG
The DNA here is from genome assembly GCF_001698545.2 of Rhinopithecus bieti. NCBI lineage: Eukaryota > Metazoa > Chordata > Mammalia > Primates > Cercopithecidae > Rhinopithecus > Rhinopithecus bieti. Next base: position 3,196,751 of record NW_016805433.1, read on the forward strand.
ACACAATCTATGGAACCAGGAAATAGGGCCTCACTAGACATCAAATCGGCTGGCACTTTAATCTTGGACTTCCCAACCTCCAGAACTATGAGAAGTAAATTTCAGTTGTTTATAAGCTATTCAGTTTATGGTACTTTGCCACAGTAGCCCCAATGAACTAAGACAGGCAATATTTGCTCTATCATGGTCTTTTTGTGCACATGCAGAATTCAGCTCTACTTCCAAAGTAAACTATGATATTCCATAAGTACAGGTGCAAAATAATATTGGTAAACTGAATAAATCTTGACCTAGTGGCTTATGCAACTGGTATCTCCTGAGTGTCCACGAACAGGCTAAAGTAGGAGTTTCTGCCTAGTCAATATGAGGTAAAGACAAAAATGTATCTGATCTTCTTTCCCTTGGTGAGGCCTAGCCCAGAGTGAGGACCTCGGGGGCCCACAGGGAGCTCAGTGTGAGAGTGGTTGGGGCAAAAAAGTTTCAGGATCCAGAAAAAAAGCAGTAAGAAAGAGAAAGGAGATCCAAGGTTCAAATCCAAGTCTATTAGGTACAAAGTAAAACTGGACTACTAAATAAATGTTTCACAACAAAAGACACATGAAGAAGATAAAGTCAGGGAGGTTAAACTCTATGCTGGGGTGGAGTGAGGGTGCTGCCAAAAAAAAGGAGGCAGGGCGGTGGCAAAGGGAAGGAGAGGTAGCTATTACTGAGGGCACCAGGACTTTTCAGACTATGAGGGTTGATGGATAGTTTCAGTCACAATATTTCCCTAAAAACTAGAACTATAAAAAATAGAAGAAACCTGTACATGAATATGTAGCTTTATTTGTAATAGTTCAAAACTATAATCAGCCCAGATGTCTTTTAACAGGTGAGTGGTTAAACCAACTGTGGTACATACATAGCATAACATACTTAGCAATAGAAAAACAAGAGCCAACTATTAGTATGCAAAACAACTTTGTTGACTCACCAGGGAATTACTGAGTAAAAAAAAAAAAATTCCAAAAGGTTACATACTGCATAATTCTATTTACACAACATTTTAAAAAGGTAACATGTCATAGATGGTGGGCGAATTAGTGTTTGCCAGGAGTTAAGGACTCAGGGTGAAAGGGTGGGAGGGAAGTGAGTGTGGTTAGAAAAGGGCAATGGGCCGGGCAAGATGGCTCATGCCTGTAATCCCAGCACTTTGGGAGGCCAAGGTGGGCAGATCATTTGAGGTCTGGAGTTTGAGACCAGCCTAACCAACATGGTGAAACTCCATCTCTACTGAAAATAAAAAAGAAAAAAAATTAGCCGAGCTTGGTGGCAGACACCCATAGTCCCAGCTACTCGGGAGGCTGAGGCAGGAAAATTGCTTGAACCCGGGAGGCAGAGGTTGTAGTGAGCTGAGATCGCACCACTGCACTCCAGCCTGGGCAATAGAGTGAGACTCCATCTCAAAAATAAATAAATAAAAAGAAAGAAAAGGAAAACAAAGAAAAGGACAGCGCTAGAAATCCTCTTGGCATTGAAACTGTTTCACATCTTGGTTGTGGTGGTGGATGTGCAAACCTACACAGTGATAAAATTGCATAGCACTTTCCCCCACACACGTACAGGTAAAACTCTGGGAATATGAATAAGACTGGTGGATTGTATCTATGTCAGTATCCTGATTGTCTGTATACTACAGTTTTGCAAAATGTTACCATTGGAGGAAACAAAGCAAATACACAAGGGATTTTCTACATATTTCTGCATGTGAACCTACAACTATCTCAACGAAAATTTCAGTTAAAAAATTGGAGAGAGGCTAAGCATGGTGGCTCATACCTGTAAGTGCATACCAGCACTTTGGGAGGCTAAGGTGGGAGGATTGCTTGAGGCCAGGAGTTTGAAACCAGCCTGAGAAATATAGCAAGACCCAGCCCCTACAAAAAATGTTAAAACTAGCTAGGTGGGGTGACACACCTGTAGTCCCAGCTACTCGGGAGGTGGAGATGGGAGGATAGCTTGGGCCTACGAGTTTGAGGCTGCTGTGAGCTGTGATTGCACCACTATACTTCAACCTGGGCGACAGAGTGAGAACCTGTCTCTCTTGGAGAGAGTTACAAAATTAAATGACTCTTGTTAAACCTAGAAGCAGTTTAATAGAATTCAACATAACATACTTATATTGGGTGCCTGCTAAGTGACAGTGCTAAGTGCTGAGGAAATGCAGAAGGTCTGGTACCTTACCCCACAGCTTTCCTAGACAGAGAAAATCACACACCTGATTTCACTAAGGCTTCCTTTGCAAAGACAGTAAGGGACTTCGCCCTCATGTCTTGGGATACAGGAAGATGTGTATCTGACAGTTTCAGAGATGTACACAGTGAATACCATAAAACTGGCTTAAACACAGGGTCTAACAATAACAATTGATGTCATGAAGTACTTCTGAAAGGGATTGGTAGCAATACCATTCCTCAAAAAAGTGTTCAGTTTGTCTTAGGAATTTAAGGAGGTTGAAGACCAAAGGAAGATTCTCAGAGATCCATGTGCACATTTGGCAGAATAGAGTTTCATAGAGCACTCCAGGAAATAAAGACCCTAGAGGCCTCTTGCTTTTGTCTACTGATGGGCTGGCACCATAATTACTCACACAACCTGCAGATGCCTGTCTGATAGTAGATGGAAGCTTGGATAGGTTGAGTCACATTATTTTCCTTTCCTCCTTGGCAAACAGACTGCATTTCCCAGCTCTTCTAGAAGCCAAGTGTGGCCACATGCCTGAGTTCTGTGAATTGTACACAGGCAAAAGCGATGTACTGTCACGCACTGCATAATGACGTTTCAGTCAGTGGGGGGATGCATATACAACGGTGGTTTCATCAGATGATAATATTATATTTTTACTGTACCTTTTCTATGTTTAGATACACAAATGCTTACCACTGTGTTACAATGCCTGTAGTATTTAGTACAGTCAAATGCTGTACAGTTTTGTAGCCTGGGAGCAATAGGCTGTACCATCTAGCCTAGGTGTGTAGTAGGCCATGCCACCTAGGTTTGTGTAAGCACAACGACAAAATCACCTAAGGACACATTTCTCAGAACATATCCCCATCATTAAGTGATGCATGAGTATACTGCGTGTTTGGGGATGAACCTAAAAACTGTCTACCACTGGCTCATTCTATCTGCTGGCTGAATGCTAATATTCATGGTGACCTTGGAAGCAATGTGTTTTCAGAGAGTGGGGCTCTGTTAGCCTGAGTCCCGGTGTGACTATAAGAGAGAACGTCTCTTGCCCCATCCCCACAGCCATTGCCCTGCATGAAGGTGACAGTTACTATGTTAAGTCACTGAAATTTGGGAATTTATTTATTACAGTAGCAGAAGTAACTGCATCTAGAACTACCTGAGAACACTCAGAATTACCCTCCTCTTCCTTTCTTTTCCCCAAAACTGATGATATGGCTGAAACGAAATGATTTTATGGCAGAACCTTCCCCATTTAAGTTCTCAAAAAAAGTGGGCCTGTGGTTTCTGCCTCTGTGTTAAATGTTCAGCTTCTCACCTAGATAGGTCTATTAGCCTAGTTCGATAATGGAACACTTACACGTGTGTGTGTGTGTGTGTGTGCGCGCGTGTGTTTCATTTTGTTTTTTGAGACAGGGCCTTGCTCTGTCACACAGGCTGGAATGAAATCATGTCACAGTGCAGCCTCAAATTCCTGGGCTCAGCAATCCTCCTGCCTCAGCCTCCCAAGTAGCTGGGACTACAGGTGCATGCCAGTATGCCCTACTAATTTTTTATTTTTATTTTTTGTTGAGATAGGGTTTCACTTTGTTGCCCAGTTTGGTCTCAAGTGATCCTCCTGCCTTAGCCTCCAAAAGTGCTGGGATTACTAGCTATTCTTGCTATTCCTTTTTTTTTTTTTTTTTTTTTTGAGACAAAGTCTTGCTGTCACCCAGGCTAGAGTGCAGTGGTGTGACCTCAGTTCACTGCAGCCTCCACTTCCCTGGCTTAAGCAATCCTTCTGCCTCAGCCTCCCAAGTAGCTGGGACTACAGGCACACACCACCACACCGGGCTAATTTTTGTGTTTTTTGTAGAGATGGGGTTTCACCATGTTGCCCAGGCTGGGAGTTATTCTTGCTAGCTGCTTAGATTAACAAAAATCTGGAATAAAATTTTTGGTCTCCAAAGTCAGCCTGAACATAGGCTGTAGAAATATCAGCTTCTCTAAAGCAGAACCAGAGGCAGCAGCTGAGGCCAGCAGCCATTCCATCTCAGGCTTAGGCCTGATGAGGAGGAAGGTAGGTTCCCAAGGCTTGTAGTTCTCGGTCTTTCAAACGGTGAAGGTGCTGGAGGGGTATTGTGTGAAAAAGTATGAGAGATGGCATTTGGCCAGGGACTCAGGGCTCCAATATTCTGTTTGGGGGTACAGAATATTAAGAAAGAACTTTCTAGAATTTAGAGCCATCTGAAAATAGAATGAGTATTCTCTCATGATATGCCTTAACGAAGTATTTAAGTAGAGATTGGCTCGTTCCAGGATGCTGGGTTGGGATGGTTCACTTGGGATATCTGTTGGAAGATGTTGCTGACACATTCTGACTAGGATAAAAATTAGACTAGATTAGTGGGTCTCAAACTTTCAGATGCACATCTGTGAGTGTTACAAGAAGTGATATTCTTGGACTCCACCTCTAAAGATTTGGATTCTTTGGACAGAAGCCTCAGTAATTCTAAAACAGATAATTTAAAGAATACACTTTGAAATATGTTCGACTCTTATCTCTGAAGACTTTTGTACATTAAAAATTCATATTTATTACAATCTATATTTCATGGTATTCTTTAAAAAAAGGCAAAAATCTTAAGTATTATTATTCAATATAATATTACTTTAAAAAATTCAAGTTGTGGCTGGGCATGGTGACTTATGCCTGTAATCCCAACAGTTTGGGAGGCCCAGGCAGGAGGATAACTTGAGGCCAGGAGTTCAAGACCAGCCTGGATAAGACAATGAGACTGATGTGGTTTGGTTGTGATGCTATGCAAATCTCATCTTAAATCGTCAGTCCCATAATTCTCACATGTCATGGGAGGGTCCCAGTGGGAAGTAATTGAATCACAGGGGTGGGTCTTTCCGGTGCTGTTCTTGTTTTAGTGCATATAAGTCTCTCGAGATCTGATGGTATTATAAATGGGAGTTCTCCTGCACAAGCTCTCTCTTGCCCTTTGCCATGTAAGAAGTCCTTTTGCTCTTTCTTCATTTTCCACCCTGATTGTGAGGCCTCCCCAGCCATGTGGAACTGTGAGTCCACTAAACCTCTTTCCTTTATAAGTTACCCAGTCTTGGAAGAGAACAGACTAATAAAGAGACCCTGTCTCTACAAAATAAAATAAAAAATAAATTTAAAATTCAACTTATTATATAGAAATTATAAGTTTTCTCCCACAGAAAGTTTTTCTAGGCTATTTTAACCTGAGTACAATTTTGGACATCTGGAAGTGGTATAACATGCATAGATTGGGACTTGTATTGAACAGGATTCAATTGCACACAATAGAATTCACTCTATGTGAAATAATTTAACATAGGGGATTGGGTTCTAGGAAAGCCTGTAAAAGTAGTCACAGATCCTTAGGCTGAGCAGACAGGAACAAAATCCAGGCCCCAGAACCTCCCTATGCCTGAACGGGAAAGCCACTGCCGCAGCCTCCACAAATGTTAAATTAAGAAGCTGCTGTTGGTACTGCTGACTGCATGAACAATTTTACCACTCCTGTAGTCCTCATTACAGGTACAGTAAGATGCCAAATCAGGAAATCACTGGCTGCAGAACCACCCTGTTCTGCCACCATCTGTGCTGTCAAGTCGATGGCATGTAACTTGGTTCTCTGCCGAAGTCTCACCTACGTGGAAATGATTAGTGGGACTGTATCTTCAGTAGAGTGTGAGATATGATATGTGGGTTTTTAGAAAAAGAAGTTCAGTGGCTTGCTACATCCAGCTTCTATCAGCTCTCAAAAGCCAAATGTTAGTCTCTGTACTCAAATCCATGTTTAGTGGTGTCCACTTTAGTAGTTTGAAATCAGCCATAGTGGGAGCATTTGTACTGCAGATATTGGCAAAAACTACAGAGCAAGGATTTTGCGAGAGAAAGGAGGAGGAGCCAGCATACCACTGAGTAGTTAAGATGGTTGTTAAGTAAGACCATCCACAGTGATTGTCATAATTCTTTCTGAAACAGATGCTTTTAAACATTATGTAAATATCATAAACAGATTTCTAGAAAGCACTTTGTCATTATATGTCAAGAGCCCTGACACGCTTGCATGTGAAAGGCTCGATTTTTGGAAGTAAACAATACAAACATATTTATTATGGCATTAATAATTGAAGCAGAAAGTTAGAAATAGTATCTTGGTAGAAATTAAAAACAATATATTGGTACTTTAACAGCAGTGGATATCATGAATATGAAAAATAACACTTGCAAAGAAATTTCAATTGTGGTAAGTGATTATTGTTAAACTAAGTGAAAAAAAAAATACAATTTTTTTAAAATTTTAAATAATCCAAAATGGGTTTTTAGAAAAGTAGAAAAAAGACTAGAAAAAAATCCCAAAATGTTAAGTTTAAAAATGGAAAGAATAGAGAGGTTCCAGAGTAACATCAGAAAGACAATGGAATAGGAGTTTCCAAAGCTCAAGCCTTATAGAAAGGGAAATTCAGATGACCATTCATGCTCAGAAACACCTTGGCAAGAGCTAAGGAATGCAGGTGAGAGACCACGGCACCAGAGCAGAACACAGAAATAAGAAAACATGCTCTGAAGAGAGTAGGAAAGACAGTTTCTCACATTACCCCTTCCCCAACCCCATGCAGCACTGAAGAGAGATACCTTCTGTGTAGGGGAAGGAGAGTGAAGTGAGCACTCAGCTTTGCCATGGACCCCAGCACCAGGCTGGCCCTCATGAACCCTGTCACTAAGTGACTGCCCCCTCACCATGGACCCAGGGTATAAGCCTGTCCCAGCACCAGTTTTGTCCTTGAACCTAGGCTCTAGGCCCCCATGGCCCCACGCACCATGCTGGCTGCCATAGCCTGAGTGTCCAGCCCAGCTCCTGTGTCCCCAGGTTCCATGCTTGGCCCCTCAAACCCAGGCTTTAGGCCTGCCGCTTCATACCCAGGTTCCAAGCTGCCCCAGTGCCAGGCCAGCTCCCATAGCCCCAGGATCCATGCTGGTCCCAAGGCCCTAGGCACCAGACTAGCACCAGTAGTGCCAAGCTCCACACTGCCCAACCACATGAATTCAAGCTCCAGGCCTGCTTCAGAGGACTCAAGCTCCAAGCACCAGGCCAATCCAGCCAAGGACTCCAGCAAAAACTCAAAAAAATCACAAAGGAAGATAGCACAAGAGTAAGAAAGGAGGAAAGGAACTACAAAACAATTAACAAAATGGCAGAAATCAATTAACAAAGTGGTAGTAGGCCCTTACCTATCAATAATTATTTTAAATGTAAATGGTGTAAATTCTTCAAGCAAAAGACAGAGGGTGGATGAATGCATAAAAAACCGAGACTCAATGATATAATGCCTACAACAGACTCACTTTAAGGACACACATAGGGTGAGAGTGAAAGGATGGAAAAAGGTTACCATTTTGGTTTTGGTTACCATTCTATGCAAATGGTAACCAAAAGATAGCAGGGTTGTTATGCTTATGTTAAACAAAATAGATTTTAAGTCAACAACTATTACAATAGAGAAAGATGGTTATGATACGATGATAAAGTGGTCAATTCATCAAGAAGATAAAATAATTATAAAGGTGTATACACTCAGTATTGGAGCACCTAAATATAGAAAGCAAATATTAACAGAATGGAAGGGAGAAATAGACAGAAATACAATAATAGCAGAGGACTTTACTACCTCCCTTTTAACAATGGGTAGATCATCCAGACTGAAACTCAGTAAAGAAACAGCAGATTTGAACAACACTATAGATGAAATGGACCCAAAAGACATATACAGAATGTTCTAACCAACAGCAGCAGAATATACATGCTTTTGAAGCACACATGGAACATTCTCCAAGACAGATCGTGTGTTAGGCAACAAAACAAATCTTAACACATTTTAAGAAGATTGAAATCATTTTAAGTATCATTTCTGACCACAATGATATAAAACCAGAAATCAATAACAGGAGAAAAATTTGAAAATTTACAAATATATGGAAATTAAACTACATACTCTTGAACATCCAGTGGGTAAAAGAAGAAATTAAAATATTTATCTTGAGGCCAGGCTCGATGGCTCACTCCTATAATCCCAGTACTTTGGGAGGCCAAGGTGGAGGGATCACTTGAGCCCAGGAGTTCCAGACCAGCCTGGCAACATACTGAGACTCCATCTCTACAAAAAATTAGAAAAAAATGAGCTGGGTGTTGGGGGGCATGCACCTATAGTTCCAGCTACTAGGGAAGCTGAGGTGGGAGGATCACTTGAGCCCAAGAGGTCAAGGCTACACTACTCTCCAGCCTGGGTGATAGAGTGAGACCCTGTCTCAGATAACAACAACAACAAAACAATAACAACAACAACAACAAAAAAACAAATCTTGAGGCAACCAAAAATGAAAGGAACAAAACATACCAAAAGTTACATACCAAGAATGCAACAAAAGTATTTTGAAGAAGGAATTTTATAACAATTAATGCTTACATTAAGATTAAAAACCTAATTTTACACCTCAAGAGAAACTAAAAAAAGAACAAACTAAGCCCAAAGTTAGCAGAAAGGAGGAAATAATAAAGATTAGAGCAGAAAAAATGAGAAAGCTAGAAAACAATAGAAAAGATAAACATAACTAAGAGTTGGTTTTCTTTGAAGATAAAACAAACCTTTCACTAGACTAATTAAAAAGAGAGAAGACTCAAATCAATTAAAAATAAAAGAAAACATTGCAACTGATACCCCTGAAAAACAAAGGATCATAAACAACTACTCTGAGCAATTATATTTGAACAAATTGGATAACCTAGGAGAATTGAATAAATTTCTAGAAACATACAACCTACCAAGACTAAATCATGAAAAAGTAGAAAATCTGAACAGACCAGTAACGAGTAAGGAGATTGAATCAGCAACCAAAAAACCTCACAACCAAGAAAAACTCAGGTCCTGATAGCTTCACTGATTAATTCTACCAAGTATTTAACAGTTTTTAAAATTTTTTGGCTGGGCATGGTGGCTCATGTCTGTAATCCCAGCACTTTGGGAGGCCAAAGTGGGCAGATCATGAGGTCAGGAAATTGAGACCATCCTGGCTAACATAATGAAACCCCATGTCTACTAAAAATACAAAAAAAAAAATTAGCCGGGTGTGGTGGGTGCCTGTAGTCCCAGCTACTCGGGAGCCTGAGGCAGGAGAATGGCCTGAACCCGGGAGGCGGAGCTTGCAGTGAGCCGAGATCGCACCATGGCACTCCAGCCTGGGAGACAGAGCGTGACTCCATCTCAAAAATAAACAAATAAAATAAATAAATACATTATATGTAATAGATTATATACAATGTATGTATTTATTATATATTTATTTATATATAATTATTTATATATATACATATTAATAGAGACAGGGTCTTACTGTGTTGCCCAGGCTGGGTTCAAACTCCTGGCCTCCAGCCATCCTCCTGCTTCAGCCTCCCAAAGAGCTGAAATTACAGGTGTGAGCCACTATACCTGGTCCTACCAAGCATTTAAAGAAGAATTACCACCATTCTATATCAAACTTTTCCAAAATGTTGAAAATGAGCAAGTACTTCACTCAATTTATGAAGCCAGAATTACCCTGATACCAAAGCTAAGAAAAGATACAAGGAAAGGAAATTACACATCAATAACCCTGATGAACATTCTTAACAAAATACTAGCAAACCAAATTCAACAGCATGTTAAAAAGGATCACACACCATAATCAAGTGGGATTTATCCCTGGGATGCAAAGATACAAATCAATAAATGTGATATACCACATTAACAGAATGAAGCATAAAAATCCTGTTTTCATCTCAATAGAGAAAAACCATTGGAGAGCACTCAACATCTTTTCATGATAAAGGTATCTCAACAAATTACGGGGCTGGGCTCGGTGGCTCACGTCTATAGTCCTAGCACTTTGGGAGACCAAGGTGGGTAGATCACTTGAGCCCAGGAGTTCATGACCAATCTGGGCAACATGGGGAAATTCGGTCTCTAGGTAAAATTTTTTTAAATTACAAAATCAACAAATTAGGTGTAGCAGGAACATACCTCAACATAATAAAGACCATATATGACAAGCACACAGCTAATATTATACCCAATATTAAAAATCTAGAAGCTTTTCTTTATGATCAGGAACAAGACAAGGATGTTCACTTTCAGCACTTCTATTCAATTAAAAAAAAAAAAAAAGACATCCAAATTAGAAATAAAGAACAAAATGGTCTTTGTTTACAGACGACCTGATAACATATATAGAAAAAGCCCTGAAAACTCCTCCATCAAAAAACCTGTTAGAATAAACAAAATCAGCAAAGTTACAGGATACAAAATCAACATGCAGAAAGTAGTTGCATTTCTGTACACTAACCAGAGCTATTCAAGAAAGAAATTAAGAAAACAATCCCCAGGCCTATAATCCCAGCACTTTGGAAGGCTGAGGTGGGAGGATTGCTTGAGCCTGGGAGTTCAAGACCAGCCTGGGCAACATAGTAAAACCCTCATCTCTACAAAAAATAAAAATAAATTTGCTGGGCATGGTGGTGCACACCTGTAGTCCCATCTACTCAGGAAGCTGAGGAGAGAAGATTGCTTGAACCTGGGAGGTTCAGGCTGCAGCGAGCCATGTTTGTGCCACTACACTCCAGCCTGGGCAACAGAGAGAGACCCTGCCTGTAGTCCCAGCTAATTGGGAGGCTGAGGCAAAAAGATTGCTTGAGCCCAGGAGTTCAAGGTTGCAGTGAGCTATGATCACACCACTACACTCCAGCCTGGGTGACAGAATAAGACTCTGTCTCGAAACAAAATCCAACCAACCAAACAAAACCATTTAGAAATAAGTTTAACCAAAATGAAAGAGAGTACACTGAAAACTATAAAATATGTATGAAAATGAAGACATAAATAAATGAAAGGCTATTCCATGATCATGGATTGGAAAATTAATATTGTTAAAAGTCCATTCTACCTAAAATAATACAAATTCAATCTATCTCTATAAGAATTCTAATGGCATTTTCCAAAGAAATATAAAAAACAATCCTAAAATTCATAGTCAAAGGAATTTTGAGGAAGAAGAATGAAGTAGGAGACATTACACTACCTGATTTCAAAATAGACTACAAAGCTATAGTAATCAAAATAGTATGGTACTGGAATAAAAACAGACATACAGACCAATGAAACAGAATAAAAAGCCCAGAAATAAATCCATGTATTTGTGGTCAATTGATCTTTGACAAAGGTGCCTAGAACACACAATGGGGAAAAGAGAGCTTCTTCAATAAATCATGATGGGAAAACTGAATACCTACATACAGAAAAATAAAATTGGACCCTTATCTCACACCACATGCAAAATTAACTCAAAATATATTAAAGAGTTAAACATAAGACCTGAAACTGTAAAACCGCTAGAAGAAAACATGAGTGGAAAGCTGACATTGGTTTGGACAATGATATGAACAAAGGCATATGAATATTGCTTTGGACAATGATATGAACAAAACCATATGGATATGACCTCAAAAGCCTAGACAACAAAAGCAAAAATAGTAAATTGCATCAAACTTAGAAGCTTCTGCACAGCAAAAGAAGCAATCAACAGAAAGTAGAGACAACTATGAAATAGGAGAAAGTATTTGCAAACCATATATCTGAAAATGGGTTAATATCCAAAATATATAAGGCATTCGAACACCACCACAAGCAAGAAAACAAATGACCAGTTTAAAAAATGGGCAAAAGACCTGAATAGGGATTTCTCAAAAGAACACATACAATTAGCCAAGGGGAATATGAAAAACAGCTCATCATCATGAATCATCAGGAGAATGCAAATTGAAACCACAATGAGATATTACCTCACAGCTGTTAGATGGCTATTATCAAATAACAAGTGTTGGCAAGGATGTGAAGAAAAGGGAATACTCGTATGCAATTAGTGGAAATGTAAACTGGTATAGCTATTATAGAAAATAGTACAGAAGTTCCTCAAAAAATTTAAAATAGAATTACCATATGATCTAGCAATCTCACTTCTGGGTATATATCCAAAGGAAATGAAATCAGTGTGTTGAAGAGATATCTGCACTTCTGTTTATTGCAGCATTATTTACAATAACCAAGATATGAAATCAAGCTAAGCATCCATCTGTGAATGAAGAAAATGTGATATATATATATACCTACACACACACACACACACACACACACACATATATACAATGAAATATGATTCAGCCTTAAAAAAGAAGGAAATCCTGTCATTTAGGACAACATAGGTGAATGTGGAGGACATTATGTTAACTGAAATAAACCAGGCACAGAAAGAAAAATAAATACTGCATAATCTCACTTATACATGGAATCTAAAAACGTCAAACTTACAAAAGCAGAGTAGAATGGTGGTTGCCAGGCACTGAGGGATGGGGAAATGGGGAGATGCTGGTAAAAGAGAACAAAGTTTTCGCTCTAGGATGAGTTAAGTTTTGGAGGTCTAATGTACAGCATGATGACTGTGGCAAATAATATTGCATTGTATACTTGTTTTTTTAGACAGGGTCTTGCTCTGTCACCCAGGCTATAGTGTAGTGGTGCAATCACAGCTCACTGCAACTATGACCTCCCCGGCTCAAGTGATCCTCCTACCTCAGCCTTCTGAGTAGCTAGGACTACAGACATGCCACGTGGCTAATTTTTGTAGAGAGAGTATTTCACCACGTGGCCCAGCAGGTTTGGAACTCCTGGGCTCAAGGGACCCACCTGCCTTGGACTTCCAAAGTGCTAGAATTACAGGCATGAGCCACCATGCCCTCAAGAGTAGATCTTAAGTGTTCTCACCACACACACACACACACACACACAATGTGAGGTAATTAGCTTGACTGTGGTACTCATTTACAATATGTACATATATCAAAATAGTACACTGTATGCTTAAATATATACAATTTTTATTTGTCAATTATACCTCAAAAAACCTGGGAAAAAAAATGGAAAGAATACATTCAACAAAAATCCATATCACTTCACCTAAATCCAGAACTGCCCCACACGTTAGAGGTCTCTTTTGCTTGCCCCCAGCCTTGCCCATCCCCAAGGGCTGGGGAATATTCTGGCTGACAGGCATGTCCATCTGGGGCTCATCTCCCACCTCTCCTTGTTATGTTTATTTCATGATTCAGATATCCTAGAGTACAGAATCTCTGCTACTTTAATCTTTCTGGAGTCTGCTTACCTGAGATTAGAACATTCACTATGCACACTTCTAGACCAAAAGGTGGCCAAGGACCAACTGTGGGAGTGGGAGTGGGGAACTGTAGTACGGATGGTGTTTGAACACATGAACTGGGGTGTCCACACACATGTGCAGGATGGACCAAGGGCTAGGAGAAGGGAAACTCAGCTCCTGGCCAGATGACTGGAGGCTGGCTATCCTTGCATTGCTGTGGGCTAGCATAAAACTTGTAGGAGTTTGCAAATTTTAAATGTGATCTTGGCTTCTAGGTTATTATGACGATATGTGGTCAAAATAACAGTACATCTTTTTTTTGTTTTGTTAACTTGCCTTATAAAACTTTAAGTATTTAGGCACATGGCTGAATAGTCTTCATTTGCATTTTTGTCCCAACCATGGCAAGAGTTAGGAGAGGATGGCTTGGATACACTAATTGGACACACTAATTGTCAGCATTTTTCCACATTTGCTTTCTCTGTCTGTCTGTCTGTCTACCTCCGACCTGCCTATGTAGCAATGTGCCTCTTTTTAGAGCTGAGCCTAGCCAGGTGCAGTGGCTCATGCCTATATTCTCAACACTGTGGGGGCCCAAGATGGGAGGATCACTTGAGCCTAGGAGTTGGAGACCAGCCTGGGCAACATAGTGAGACCTTGTCTCCACAAAAAATTGAAAAATTAGCTGGGTATTGTGGTGCACATCTGTGGTCCCAGCTACTCAGGGGGCTGAGGCAGGAGGATCACTTGAGGTTGGGAGGTCTAGGCTGCAGTAAGCCATGGTCATGACACTACACTCTAGCCTGAGTGACAGAGCGAGACCCTGTCTCTAAGTAAATAAATAAATAAAACTGAGCCACTTGAAAGTATGTTGCAGACATCATGACACTCTATCTCCAAGTACTTCACCATGTGTTTTCTAAGAGAAAGGACATTCTTTTTTATCATCACAATGCTATTATCACACCAAAGTAGTTTTATGTTAACATAATAAAATTATCTAATATCTAGCCAATGTTCAAATCTTCTCCATTGTCTTTAAAATGCCCTGTTGAGGGTATTCTTTGTTTTCTGTTTTTTAAATCTAGGATCCAATCAAGAATAACCACCAAATTTGGTTTTTGTGTTGTATATAATAGTAATGACATTAGGAAATCACCAAAAAACCCTTTCTCTTAAATAGAGGTCAGGTCAGATTGCTTAGTGTAATTGGTGATGATGTTAATACACTAAATACATTATATTGAAACAGAATGCAATGTCTTCAAAATTTTAAGGGATGAGGGGAAAATAAATGCCAACTGCCTTCAAGCTTCATTGTATACTATTTTCCCTCCATATTGTTATTCCTAAATGATATGTAGCTGCTTTTCTTTCTGTAGGCTTCTATTATGACTTACCTTTGGGCTAAAATTTAGAGGAAAAAAGGGAATTTCAAATGAGGGAATTTTGTAAGGAAAACTTTAAGCAGGTTGTGTTCACATGTTTTAATTTGCAAAATTTAAACTTTTGCACATTTGCAAATCCTTTGCAATGTTAAACACTGATTTTTCTCACCTCTCTCTTGGCCAGATATTTCTTTTTCAGTGTCTTCATGTGCACAGTAAATCATTGATGTTTGTGAAAACTCAATCATTTCCTGTTAGCTCATTTATTTTTGTGCCAACGTACTGTAATGTTATAAGCATAGGGCTATATCTGTCTTGTAAAATTTTATTCAAGAATAAAAAGATATGCAGATAAGTAAATGGTTTTTTAAATCTCATTATAGACTATGTCTTCTATACATTTGTTATTTTCCCAAGTGCCCATTATAGTGTTCTACACATACTTAAGATTGTTGACTGGCCGGGCGTGGTGGCTCATGCCTGCAATCCCAGCACTTTGGGAGGCTGAGGCGGGCAGATCACGAGGTCAGGAGATCAAGACCATCCTGGCTAACATGGTGAAACCCCAGCTCTACTAAAAATACAAAAAAAAAAACTAGCAGGGCATGATGGTAGGCACCTGTAGTCCCAGCTACTCAGGAGGCTGAGGTAGGAGAATGGCGTGAACTCAGGAGGCGGAGCTTACAGTGAGCCGAGATTGTGCCACTGCACTCCAGCCTGGGCAATAGAGTGAGACTCTGTCTCAAAAAAAAAAAAAAAAAAAAAAAAAAAAAGATTGTTGACTAACAAAAAATCAAAACGAACAAAACTAAACTAAAATAAAATAAAATAATGTTCTTAACAGGAAACACATGAAACAGATGAACTTTGGGTGTTAGAGATCAATGTTCCTAGATATTCATTTGGGAATCATATATATATATATGTGTGTGTGTGTGTATGTATATATGTGTGTATTTTATAAGGAGTTTTTCTCTGTTGCCCAGGCTGGAGTGCAGGGGCGCGATCTCGGCTCACTGCAACCTCTGCCTTCTGGATTCAAGTGATTCTTTTGCCTCGGCCTCCCGAGTAGCTGGGACTACAGGCATTAGCCACCATGCCCAGCTACTTTTTTTTTGTATTTTTAGTAGAGATGGGGTTTCACCATGTTGGTCAGTCTGGTCTGGAACTCCTGACCTCAAATGATACACCTGCCTTGGCCTCCCAAAGTGCTGGGATTACAGGAGTGAGCCACTGTGCCCAAACTATATTTTTATTTATTTGTTTATTTTGAGATGGAGTCTCACTCTGTCACCCAGGCTGGAGTGCAATGGCATGATCCCTGCTTACTGCAACCTCTGCCTCCCAGGTTCAAGCGATTCTCCTGCCTCAGCCTCCTGAGTAGCTGAGATTACAGGCACCTGCCACCACACCTGGCTAATTTTTGTATTTTTAGTGGGGATGGGGTTTCACCGTGTTGGTCAGGCTGGTCTCGAACTCCTGATCTCAAGTGATCCACCCGCCTCGGCCTCCCAAAGTGCTGAATTTACAGGTGTGAGCCATTGCATCCAGCCTCCAATATATTTTTATTTGAACCCAATAATCCATTGGAAACTTTGACACCTTTGAGTATTTGTAAGACTGCAAGAAAATAAGAAAATAAGTTGAAAAGGTCTTTCAAACCCAAAATCTTGTATCCTTAAAGATTATCACCTTCAATGATTTTCTATTTAAGCTATAAATAAATGTCAGAAGACAATATGGCTTAAAATAAAACATTTCTTTTTTTTTTTTTTTTTTTTAAAACAAAGCATTTTTAAAAAAATTGCATGACTAATCGCTGACATTCTTAAGATGAACTGGATGCTGCAACAGCTGCCCTCTTGGGTTTAGGTGTTGTTCCTTCAGGCCGAATCCATGCCTGAATCTGCGGTAATACAATTTTTAGTGCCCTCATTCGACCAGTTCGCGGTGGTATTCGTCCTTTTAGCGCTTGGCACTCCAATTATAACTTCCCTGCGCTTGGCAGGGTAGCCACATTTGGGGGGCGCACAGGTCGACTTCTGAAGGTGGTAGGCCTTAGAGCCACAGCGCGGGGCAACAATGTTGCGTCTTATTGCGACCGCTTTCGCAAACCCGATGACGTTCCCTTCGTCATCTCGCTTCTGCAGCCGAGGACAGAGAGACCGGAAGAGCAAAATAAAACATTTCTATATATTTACAGGCTAATCTTCTCTTATCACTTGAAACCATTTTTAGGAAATACAGGAAACAATGAAAGATGAGGCACATCACAGCACTTGAACATTGCTTTTTACATAATGTTTTTCTCTCTGGTTTATTTTCTTCTTCTCCACTCACCTTTCCTTAGAGTGTCCACACTATCTAACAATGGCTTCAGCCAGGGTCAATAACCACATTTGCTTCGCTTGTGCCTCAGAGTCTTCCATCACAATGGGTGTGAACGTCCTCCCTCTCTCTCATCGACTGTTACTTGTTGGTTCATGTCTTCCATGCCTGTCTGCCCCTTATTCATTTCTGTCTGCTCCTCTTCCCTCTGTCATAGCAGTTCCTGAAATCCTGCTTTCTCTGCAAGTTTTCCTTGCACTAACCTCATCTGCCTCAGATCACTCCATTAGATAATGTCAACTTTTATATATATTTAATATGACTTTAAATTTTACTCAATAGTTTGCAGTTGTTCTCAAACCATGCTCATTGACGGCCACCCACTTCCGCACACAATCCATTTGGATTCTAAGTTCTAGCAGAAAACTAGTGGCATCTTTTTTCCTAGAACTGCAATGCCCAGTACAGTAGCCATTAACTATTTAATTTCAAATATTTAAATTTTAAATAATTAACACTAAATAAAATAAGTTGGCCAGGCACGGTAGCTAATGCCCACAATCCCAGCACTTAGGGAGGCCTAGGTGGGAGGATCACCTGAGGCCAGGAGTTCAAGAGCAGCCTGACCAACAGGCGAAAACCCGTCTCTTCTAAAAATACAAAAATTAGCCAGGCACGGTGGCAGGCACCTGTAATCCCAGGTACTCGGAAGGCTGAGGCAGGAGAATTGTTTGAACTTGGAGGCAGAGGTTGCAGTGGGCCAAGACTGTGCCACTGTCCTCCAGCCTGGGCAACAGAGTGAGACTCCATCTGAAAATAAATAAATAAACAAACAAACAAACAAGATAAATTAACATTAAATAAAATTAAGAATTCAGTTTCTCATTTGCATTAGCCAGATTTCAAGTGCTCAATAGCCACATGTGGCTAGTTGCTATCATGTCAGACAATATAGATACAAAATATTTCTATCATTGCAGAGCGTTCTTGCTGGGGCTCAGAAAATCATACCCCAAAGCATGGCACTTTGACATGGGGAGTACTTTAAACTAAAAATAGCCTCAGAACCAAGGTCTCTCTGAACTCCTCCTGCCCTCCAGCCCATCCCACAAGGACAAGCTTTCTCTAAAGTTTCTTTATCTGATGAAGAAAGCTCCCCCAGAAGGAATGCAATTGTCTTGAGCCTTGTCCCTATAACCTCATCGAACAGGGATGATTAACTCACAGGAAAGAAGACTAGTTGTAACACCAGACCTAGAACCCAGAGGAATTTTTTTCCTAGGCTATTTGTCTGTTCTTTGGACCCATTCATCTCTCCTAAAAATCACTTATTTTTTCTCTAAAGTGCCTACAGTCCCCACTTCTCTCTCCCTATTGAGAAGGTTATTTAAGCTTCTGAATCTCATTGGATTACTGGACAGCCACGTTCCTGTGATGTCACTGTGCATGTAATAAACTTGTATACCTTTTCTCCTGTCAATCTACTGTCAGTTTATTTCAACAGCCTCAGTTACTAAACCTCCAGAGGGAAGAGAGAAGGTTATCTCACTACTACATTCTACTGGACGGCACTGTTCTAATATTCCTCAGAATACCTATTATAGCTCTCTGTTTACAAAACACAGTCAACACAGGAGTAATCAGTGTAGAACACATAGCATTACTGATAAGATGACTGTTACTAAGATCAAGAGAAGTCACATCTATGAAATACCATAATTTTATAAGTAACCGAATTAAATAGCAAAGATGATATTTAATCAAAGACAAAAGTCAGCTGTGACTCTATTTATTATAAAACTGACCATGGGGTGCTTCATATTTATTAGTGAGTGAATTAGATTGGTCACTAAGTAGCCACACATCATTGATATTTGACCTATCTTGTCAAGAGACACTTTAATTTTCATAGATGTGTAAGTCAGAGGTTTGGCTCTCCATTGTGTACTTCCAGATAATAACTCTTTTTCTCTTTTGGCCTCACTGATATAGAAATGGAAATAAGTTTACTGGAATCTCTGAGATTCAGTTTGTATATGCTACAAGGGAATGAGGAAATAAAACCAATGATAATACTTTGACTTTTTTATGTGCCCCAGAAAGACATTTGCACAGCTTCAAATGCTCTGAATACTGGAATTTTAACATCCTGAAATAAGATTACTATGTCTGCAGTTGTGTCAATATTCAAACTGGTAAAGAATGGTGTCATTTTTAGACTTGAAGGTCATCACCTAAATCCAACAACAAATGACAATGGAACGTGAAACCATGTCAGTCATGAGGATTTAGTTAATCTATGTCTGCCCTTTGTGGTTAGTTTTGAGCACATGAGTGTCTAAAACTTAGTTCCTTTGTCCACGTTACCATGTGTGCATCTAAAATAAAAATAGGCATAATGAAGGAAAGTACATTCTGTCATCAATATACATACCTGGAGAGTTCAGTAGCAATAAATGCAAGACCCTAACTCACTGAGGGCCTTTTTAAAGTATATAAAGAGACAAGTATTTACATAAGTCTTCATTACTAGACCACAGTGTATTCTCAATGTATTATAATAATATTATTGTAACTTTAAGAGGGGTAATGTTTGGTGCTCATTGAATAACAAGAGAAGAACCAGGCCAGGCACGGTGGCTCATGCTTATAATCCCAGCACTTTGAGAGACCGAGGTGAGCAGATCACCTGAGGTCAGGAGTTCAAGACCAGCCCGGCCAACATGGTGAAACCCCATCTATACAAAAATACAAAAATTAGCCAGGCATAATGGCGGGTGCCTGTAATCCCAGCTACTCAGGAGGCTGAGGTAGGAAAATCACTAGAACCTGGGAGGCGGAGGTTGCAGTGAGCCGAGATCGCGCCATTGCACTCCAGCCTGGGTAACAGAGTGAGATTCTGCCTCAAAAAAAAAAAAAAAAAAAAAAAAAAAAAAAAAAAAAAAAAAAAAAAAAAAAAAAAAAAAAAAACCAGCAACAATGGTAGAGATTATGATGGCAAATATCTGTTTAGTGCTTTGTCTGTGCAGGCTCTGTGATAAGCACTTTACATACATTAATTCTCCTAACAACCCTATGACGTAGTTACTATTCCTATCATTCCCATTTTACTGACAAAGAAACTGAGACGGGGTTACTGTTATGGGCTAAACTGTATCCCTTCATAATTCATATGTGGAAATCCCAATCCCTAGTACCTCAGAATGTGACTGTATTTGGAGATAAGGTCTTTAAAGAGATAATTAATTTAAAGTGAGATAATTAGGGTGGTCCCTAATCCAATATGACTGGTGTCCTTATAAGAAGAGGACATTTGAATTTTTTCTGTTATTTTATTTTTATTTATTATTATTATTATTATTATTATTTGAGTGGAGTTTCGCTCCTGTTGCTCAGGCTGGGGTGCAGTGGTGCCATCTTGGCTCACTGCAACCTCTGCCTCCCTGGTTCAAGTGATTCTCCTGTCTCAACCTCCTGAGTAGCTGGGATTACAGGCACCCATCACCACACTTGGTTAATTTTTGTATTGTTAGCAGAGACAGGATTTCACCATGTTGGCCAGGCCAGTCTCGAACTCCTGACCTCAGGTGATCTGCCCGCCTCGGCCTCTCAAAGTGCTGGGATTACATGTATGAGTCACCACGCCAGGTCTGAAGAGGACATTTGGACCAGACATGTACAGAGGAAAAACCATGTGAAGACATTGGGAAAAGATGGCCATCTATAAGCCAAGGAGAAGAGAGGCATCAGGAGGCATCAACCATGCGAGCACCTTGACCATGGACTTCTAGCTTCCAGAGCTCTGAGAATATACATTTCTCTTATGGAAGTCACTTAGTCTGGGGTGCTTTGTTAAGGCAGCTCTTAGCAAACTAATACAGTCATTTATTTAACCATTATTTACTAAGTGTCTACAACATACTGATACTGGCCTAAGAACTAGGAATAATCAAAACTTCCTTGCCTTCATGGAATTTACCATGTAGTGGTGAGAGATGTAGGTGAGGAAAAAAATAATTTTTATTTCTACCCTGTATATTCTTAGTTGGGGCAAATTCTTGGTTAACAAGAGAAAAAATAAGTAAGTTTATAAACTTGTGGGTTTTTTCGTTTGTTTGTTTTTGTTTTATTTTGTTTTTTTGAGATAGGATCTCACTTTGTTGCCCAGTCTGGAGTACACTGGTGTGATCATAGTTCACTGCAGCCTCGAATGCACAGGCTCAAGTGGTCTTCCCAGCGCAGACCCCTGAGTAGCTGGAACTATAGGTACCTGCCACCATGACTGGCTACTTTTTTATTATTTTTTTTTAGTAGAGATGGAGTCTCAGTATGTTCCCCAGGCTGGTCTCAAATTCCTGGGCTCAAGTATCTTCCCACTTTGGCCTCCCAAATTGTTGAGTTTACAAGTGTGAGCCACTGCACCTAGCCAACTTGGGTATTTTATATATGCATGGGAAATACCTAGAGAAATGAACAAGTCTCACAGAGGTATCTTTGAATTCAGAATTAAATATCATTGTCTGCTGGAACAAAGAAATAAGGGAGTTGGGGGAGCCATTAGAGAGGGATAACCAGGAAAAGCACAGTAAACAAGGGTCAGGTTTGTTGGTGCCTTTTCCATTGATAAGAATCTCCAGTGGTTTAGAGTCACTCTTCTCTTCATGGTACACAAAGAGACACCCCCAGAAATGGAGGTTTCCTTTATAGATGTAAATTTTCTTTATAAAAGGATAACTTCTGCTCTGTTTTTAGAGCTCCTCTTCTGTCTGCTGTTTCTCAAAATAATCAGCTCAAAATAATCTGTATGCCAGAGAGGCATATTTTGGGGTGGTATATCGTGGTCTCCTAAGGAGACAAAAAAAAATGAACAATATAAACACATCCATTATATGAAAAGTTAGAAAGTGATAAGTGATAGAGAAAAGTAAAGCAATAAAGAAGGAGAGGGTTCTGTGAATGTGCTTGTGTGGGGGTGCAATTTCAAGCACAGGATGATGGACAGGGCAAGCCTCACTGAGAAGGTGATTTCTCAGCAAAGGTCGAGGGAGAGGAGAGAGAGACCCACACAAATGCCTGGCCGGAGAACATGGCAACAAGAGCAAACGCCAAGTTCAGAAACCCTGAGGAGGTACCTGGAGTTTTGCAGACAGTGTGGAGGCCCCTGTGGGTGGAAGGAAGTAAGCATGGAGCGGGGGAGCCCGAGAAGAGGTCAGGGACGTAGGAGGAAGAACCGGATCCTGTAGTCCTGGCAGACTTCAGCTTTGATGGAACTGAGAAGTCTTGGGAGGGGTTGTTGTTGTTTTAGCAGTTTTAGGTTCACAGCAAAATTGAGAGGAGGGTACAGAGATTTTCCACAGGCTATCTGCCCCTGCACGTACATAACCTCCCCATATCACAACCCCCTACCAGGCTGGTACATTTGTTATAATTGATGAACCTACATTGATACATCATTAGCACCCAAAGTTCATAGTTTATATTAGGGCTTACTCTTGGTGTTGTACACTCTATGGGTCTGGCAAAATGACCTGTAATCCATCATGTTATATCAAACACAGTATTTTAACTGCCCTAAAAATCTTCTGTGTTCTGCCTCTTCATTCATCCCTCCCCACAAATCCCTGGCAACCACTGATCTTTTCTTGGCTCCATAGTTTTGCCTTTTTCGAAATGTCATATAATTGGAATCATACAGTTTGCAGCCTTTTCAGATGGTCTTCTTTTATTTATTAATGTGCACTTAAGTTTCCTCCATGTCTTTTCGTGGCTTAATAGCTCATTTCTTTTTAGGAGTGAATGATATTCATTGTCTGGATGTATCACAGTTTATTTATCCATTCACCGATTGAAGGACATCTTGTTTGCTTCTATGTTTTGGCAATTATGAATAGAGCTGCTATAAAAATCTGTGTGTAGGTTTTTGTGTGAACATACGTTTTCAACTTTGGGTAAATATCAAGGAGCGTGATTGTCAGATTTCACGGTAAAGAGTGTGTTTAGTTTTCTAAGAGACTCCCAAACTGTCTTCCAAAATGGCTGCATCATTTTGCATTCCCACAAGCAATGAATGATTGCGGGGATTATTTGATAAGTTAGAAAGTGATGAGTGATGTGGAGAAAAATGTATCCTGTTGCTGCACATCCTTGCCAGCATTTGGTGTCATCCGTGTTCTGAATTTTGGCCAACCTAATAATATGTAGCAGTATCTGATTTGTCATTTTAATTTGCATTTCCTTATAATATATATGATGTAGAGCATCTTTTCATATGCTTATTTGCCATCTGTATGTAGTCTTTGGTGAGGTGTCTTTTAATGCCTTTGGCTCATTTTTAAATTGGGCTGCTTGTTTTCTTATTTCTGAGTTTTAAGAGTTTTGTTTATATTTTGGATAACAGTCCTTTATCAGATATATCTTTAGCAAATATTTTTATTGGTAAGGTTTTGAACAGAGACATAATATGATCTGACTTTTATTGTAAAAATATTATCTGGGGCTGGGCACGGTGGCTTATGCCTGTAATCCCAGCACTTTGGGGGGCCAAGGTGGGTGGATAACCTGAGGTCAGGAGTTTGAGAGCAGCCTGACCAACATGGTGAAACCCCGTCTCTACTAAAAATACAAAAATTAGACAGGTACAGTGGTGGGCACCTGTAATCCCAACTATTTGGGAGGCTGAGGCAGGAGAATCGCTTGAACCCAGGAGGTAGATGGAGGTTGTAGTGAGCCGAGATCACGCCTCTGCACTCCAGCCTGGGCAACAGAGCTAAACTCCCCTCCCCCCCGCCAAAAAAAAAAATATATATATATATA